>NC_079904.1:19629263-19804995 GCF_024868665.1 Triplophysa rosa
GTCTTGCTCGTCTGACCGTTCCCCATGAGACGGTCCGCCGTCTTATTCCTCAATCACGTATCGGAAACGGTACGTGATGATGAGATGTCTGTTGCAGCATCGGAGGGTGACTTACTGGCATCAGACTCTGACGATTCCTTGAAGCTCCGTCCCTCGGGGGGTCGAGATCAGGAAGAAGCGGACGTTGAAATGTCAGCCATGCTTTCCCGGGCCACCGGCATTAGGTTGCGGTGCACCGCACTGCCTCTCCCAACACTCGCGGCTGGATACACAGTTCATCGGGCTTGAGAGCGGCTCCAAGCCGCACTCGCCCCCCAGTGCCGTGTTCCCCGGAAGTGCATGAGGAACCTAGTATGACCTGGAACGCCGCCTTCGGCGCGTACACGTCAACTAGTTCCATCACCCTTTCTTCCCTCGATGGTGGGGCAGCTAGAGGATACGTCGATGTCCCCCAGGGGCTCGACCTAGACTCCCGTCCAAAGCACGTAGGCTTTTCGGCATCTGATGTGTCGAGAGCTTACTCTGCTGCGGGCCAAGCTGTCCCCTCTCTCCAAGCTATGGCCTTCCTGCAGGCCAATGCGCGGAGAGAGCTCCACGAGGGTAAGTCCGACCCAGCGCTTATGCAGGAACTCCGCGGATTCACCGACCTCGCTCTCGGGCAACCAAGGTGATCGCGAGGGCCCTGGGTCGGGCAATGTCCACACTTATGGTCCAGGAGAGACACCTCTGGCTGAACCTTGCACAGGTGAGTAATACTGAGAAAGTCCGCTTTCTCGATGCACCCATCTCGCAAGGGGGGGCTGTTTGGTGATACTGTCGAGTTCGACAGTTAGGGAGCAGACAGAGGATATCAAGTATGTCCTCGCCAGCCGCGACTCGACCGCCCTCTGGCTGCCGAGATCCCGTGCACCGTCTGCTTCCCAGCAGCCCTGTTCCTCATCGAGACATCGAAGAGGAGACCACCACCCCGTCAGCAGCCGCGGCGAAAGCCAAAGCGGCCCTCATGGGAAGACCCCAGGGAGATCGAGAATACCTTCGGGCCACATCATCGTTTGGGTATTATCACAGCCGCTCTCACACCCTCTACACGACGGTGTTCGGCAACTCGACGTTGCGGCAAGACCCAATGTCGAGGATAATCATCAGACATCATCGCCTGGCAGGTAAAACTGCAGAGCCGATCTCCTCTCCGGGCGTCCCCCCCACGGCGAGGGATCCGCACTGCCAGCCATCGAACCACCCCCGGGAGGTCGATGAAGCAGAACATACCCCTATCCTCCCTGTCGGTCCCTGGGAGCCTGACAAGAGCTTCCCAAACCGTCACGGTGACTACGGGATACGGTCCGTCTCGGCTACGCGATCCAACTCCCCGGACGCCCGCCCAAGTTTCGGGACATCCTCTTAACCTCAGCAGAGGCAGGGATGCCCCTTGCTTCGGGCCGAGGTCGCCACCCATCTGGTGAGGAAGTGATCGTGCTCGTCCCTCTAGCCGAGATGTTCAACGGGTTTTACAGCCCGTACTTCATCGTCCCCAAAAGAGCTGGGGTCGCTAGATCTGCGTACCCTGAACGGGCGGGCACCTACTCAAGCTGCCGTTCAGGATGCTCATGCAGAAGCGCATCCTGGCATCTATCAGATGTCAAGATGGATTCATGGCAATCGACCTGAAGGAGGCTTACTCTCATGTCTCAATTCTCCCTCGTCATCGCCCGTTCCTACGGTTCGCTTTAGAGGGTCAGGCATATTAGTACAGAGTCCTCCCCTTCGGTCTGTCCCTGTCCCCACGAGTCTTCACGAAGATCGTGGAAGCCGCCCTCACTCCCCTCTAGGAGAGAGGTGTGCGGGTACTAAACTATCTCAACGACTGGCTCATTTGACACACTCGTGAGATCTGTTATGTACACACAGGGACCTAGTGCTTCGGCACCTAGATCGATTGGGACCACAGGTCAACCGAAAAAGAGCAAGCTCTCCTCTGTGCGGAGCATCCTCTTTTTTGGTATGGAACTCAACTCTGTCTCCATTACAGCGCGACTGCGCTCAGTCAGTGTTGAACTGCTTGGGTTCAAGCAGTCAGCGGGGAGGCTCCTGGGCACATGGCATCCTCGACGGTGGTGATACCCCTCGGGTTGATGCACATGAGACCGCTCCAACACTGGCTACAGAGTCGAGTTCCCTGGAGAGCGTGGCACACCAGCAGCAGGCGGATGGTGATTACACTTTTCTGCCGACGCACCCTAACCCCTTGGTCTTCAATGACCTTTCTACGGACGGGGGTCCCTCTCGGGCAGGTCGAGACGCATCAGGGTCGCAGAAGCCTCCCTGCAGGGTTGGGGTGCCGTGTGCAACGGGCACGCAGTGTCGGGGCGATGGACGGGCCCCTGCCTGCGCAGGCATATCTAATTGCCTAGAGTTGTTGGATGTGCTACCCGCACTGAAGGGGTCACGTGCAGAACAAGCACGTGCTGGTCCGGTCGGACAGCACAACTGCCGTAGCGTTTTTAACCGCCAGGGTGGCGTTCGCTTACGGCAGCTAACACGACTCGCCCGATGCCTCCGGCAGGTGAGCAGGTGTCCGCAGGTGAGCAGATCCCTGTGAGCCACACATATCCCAGGCGACCTGAACCAGACAGCCGATGTGCTCTCTCGTCAGTTGACGCCTCGCGGAGAGTGGCGACTCCACCCCCGCGCAGCCAGCTGATTGGGTACAGTCCGGGCGGTCTCAGGTAGACCCCTTCGCCTCCCTGGACACCACCCATTGCCCGCTAAGATACTCCCCGCCCGAGGCCCCCCTCGGCACAGATGCTCTAGCGCACAGCTGGCCGTGGGACAAGCGGAAGTACGTCTTCCCCCCAGTGAGCCTCATTGCACAGACCCTGTGCAAGGTCAGGGAAGAGGAGCATCAAGTGTACTAGTTGTGCCATACTGGCCCAACCGGACTTGGTTCTCGGAGCGAATGCTCTTGACGACAGCTCCCCCCTGGCCGATTCCCCTGACGAAGGACCTGCTTTCCCAGGGGAAGGGCACGTTATGGCATCACGGGCCAGACCTCTGGAACCTCCATGTTTGGCCCCTGGACGAGGAGATCCTGAGTGGCCTACCCCCTGCGGCAGTTAAGACCACTACTCAGGCTAGGGCCCTGGCCACTAGGCGGCTATACGCCTATAAGTGGTGCCTCTTCTCATCCTGGTGCTCTTCTCGAAGAGAAGACCCGCGGAGTTGCTTGATCGGGTGGGTGCGGTCCTTCCAGAGACTCGAGAGTAATCTCTCCCCTTCCACACTGAACGTGTATGGAGCCGCTATTGCCGCTCATCACGACTCAGTTGCTGGTAATCTCTAGGACAGCACAACCTGATCATTTGGTTCCTAAAGGGTGCGGGAAGGCTCCCGCCTCACCCGTGCTCCGTACCCTCTTGCGACCTTGATGCGGTCCTGGAGCCCCTCGGAGATGCCGCTCTTTCTCACCTCACGATGAAGAAGGCTCTCCGGATGGCGCTCAAGAGGGTAGCGGACCTAAAAGCATTCTCCGTGTCCACAGATTGCCTAGAACTCGGACCTGGTGATTCTCACGCTATCCTGAGACCCCGGCCCGTCTACGTGCTCGGCAGAGCAGCCCTGCCCCTTAGGCCGTGTACCAACTGAGTTATCCACAACATAGCTCTAACCGGACCTAGTGCTACTGGACGTTGTAATCCCCCAGCAGGGTGGTTCCGTCTGATGTATCCTCATGATTGGTTCCCACCTTGGTAACCCATGACCTTCCCTAGGTGGACCTCCACCTCGTGGTTAACTCCTTCAGTCCGCACATTCTTCCCATGAGTTCTCCCCCATCGGTGAGACCATGTTGGTATCTCCACTAAACTCCTCCCGTCGATAGGAAGTGGTCTCTGTAGCGCATCCCACACTTGAGGAAGTAGCGCTTACCCAGTGGCCTTACGGTACCGGGCGGCTTCTCACTGTTAGAGAAACAATGCCGCCGCCTGTGAGGCCGAAGGCAGGGGCCTTCCCACCTTTCAAGAAAGTTCTGGGACCCCCTACCTACCCACTGGTAGGTTACAATTTTGCGGTAGCGCTCACGGCTGACACGCCCAGGCCAGTCACCGTCGCTTCCCTAGAGATTGTGACAGGGCACAGTGTTATGGCATTTTCCATAGGAACCCCATCTGTCGGTTCGACACAACGTCGAGAGACCGACAGAAAGGGAACGTCTCGATTACGGATGTAACCTCAGTTCCCTGATGGAGGGAACGAGACGTTGTGTCCTCCTTGCCACAACACGTGCTGTCCACTGCAGCAGTCGTGAGAGGTCTCAGGCTCCTCAAAACTAAGGTGAATGAATGAAGCACGCCGTCTCCCTTTTATACCCGGATATCCAGGGGCGGAGTCCGGCATGCAAATTTCATTCGCCAATTTTCATTGGCCTTTTCTAAGTAGTCGGAAGCGATTGGTTCTCAGGGACGAACCCCATCTGTCGGTTCGACACAACGTCTCGTTCCCTCCATCAAGGAACTGAGGTTACATCCGTAACCGAGATGTTCTGTCGGTTTGACACAATGTCGAGAGAATGGGGATTGATCTTGAGAACCTATCATCTCAGATTGTACTTTTTAAAGGCCAATGAAGTTGGCGAATGGTGTGGCATGCCAGTCTCCGCCCCGTACATATGGGTATAAAAAGGAAGATTCATTCATTCATTCACCTTTTTGTTCTTCGGAACCTGCTGAGCTTATGCTGAGCGCATCTACTCGGATTGAAGAGAAATAACCGCTGCTTGACGAGTCCTGGTGTGTGCAATTTCCCCTGGGCATTTCGGTAGCGAGTTGATGGTGTCTACGAGAGCAAATTTCCTTGAAATTCCGCCTTGAAGTACCTTTTTTCCCGGAGGTGCATGAAGAGCTCACAAAGACCTGGCACGCCCCATTTTTGGCGCATACCGTCAGATGAGCTCGGCTCTGACTTTCCTCGACGGCGGGGCAGCAAAGGGCTATGTCGATGTACCTCAGGTTCAGCGTGCTGTCGCAGTACATCTGTGCCCACAGACGGCTGCCACCTGGAGGGACCGACCAAGGCTCCCTTGCAAAGCATGAAAGTTTTCTTCATCTCTGGTGTCGAAAGCTTACACTGCCTCCACGCTTCATGCCATGGCCATCCTGCAGGTCCACCAGGCTAAGGCAATGAAGAAACTGGACGAGGGAAAGCACGACTCAGTGGTTATGCAGGAACTGCGCACCACCACTGGCCCCGCCCCTGGCGAGACAGCCTTGCTGCCAGCCACAGAACCTCCCCCCACGGGGACGATGTTGCAGATCTCCCCACTAGTTCCTCTGTCACGGTATCTGGGGGCCTGGTTACAGCTCGCAGTGGCTAGTGAGGACGATCCGTCTCGGCTACGCGCTCCAGTTAGCCAGGCGCTCGCCCAAGTTTCGGGGAATTCTGTTCACCTAAGTGCGAGGCCAGAATGCTCCCGTACTTCGGGCGGAGGTCGCCACCCTTCTGGTGAAGGGGGCGGTAGAGCCCATCCCTCTGGCCGAGATGTTTTCGGGGTTTTACAGCCACTACTTCATTGTCCCAAAGAAAGGTGGGGGGCTGCGCTGCCCTTCACAGGCTCCCGTTCAGAATGTTGATGCAGAAGCGCATCCTGACGTCCATCCGACATCAGGATTGGTTCGTGGCAATCGACCTGAAGTACGCGTACTTTCATGTCTCGATTCTCTGATGGCACAGACCGTTTCATCAGTTTGCCTTCGAGTAGTGCAAAACAGTATGCAAACGGTGGCGAGGAACCCAAAACTCCAATTGAAAAAAAACTTACGAGAACCCAGGCCCAACCAGGGGATTCCAGTTCCCCTCTGGCAAAAGCTGCTACCTCTGCACAAGCTCGACAGTGCTTGCACAACAAGGCTAAATAAAAATAAATACACTTACTAATAAGGTAAATTATAGTTTTATTAATGGACAGTGCAGAGAAGACTATTCCAAAGTTTAGGCGCTAGATAGGGAAAAGGTTCTACCACCTGCACTTGATTTTGAAATTCTAGGTATTACCAACTGACAGGATGCCTGAGAGTGTAATGCACGTGAAGGACTCTAATACAAGAGGACAGGGCTGGACTGGGAAGAAAAATCGGCCCTGGCATTTTTAGGCCCGCATCGGCCGTCCACCGAATCTGTCGGCAGACGGGGAGGGTACATGCATACGTGTCTTTTGCATTCGCTTTGCGTGCATTCGCATTTATAATACATCCGTCTAAATGGCCAACGCCTCCGTTACGGCCCCACACGTTAGAGGCAAACGCGTCCATTACGGCCCCATACATTAGAGGCCAATATTTTGTTGACCTAAGGACAACATTTTTATAACTAAACCTAAACCTAAACCCACACCAAACCCCAACCCTAACCATAACTTACCCCTAAAATCAGAGGGAAATGATAAGTGAAAAACAATGGTCTAGAAGCTTCTAATCCTGGTTTTTAAACTTCAAATAAACTGTAAACTTATTTCTGAAATCTGATTGGTTGATTTAAATGTTGTCCCAGGGTCAACATGATGTTGCCCTAAGGACATCAACCACTTGGCAAAAACAGGAGAGCCCCATTATTCGATGTAACTGCTGTGTTTCATGAGGCATCGAGGAAATATAAAGTTGAGTATCATCAGCATGACAGTGAAAGCTAACTCCGTGTCGCCTTATTATATCTCCCAGAGGTAGCATGGATAATGCAAAGAGCAAAGGCCCTAAGTCTGAGCCCTGTGGTACACCGTACCGGACTTGCGATTTGCGTGATACCTCAGTGTTTATTGCTACAAATTGAAAACGGTCGGATAAATAAGATTTAAACCATTTCAAAGCTATTCCCTTACAGTTTTTTTTCAATTGCTTAAGCACAATTTTGAAAACAGGGCCCGGTTTTTCAAACCCCTTCACACAATTAGCACAACACTACACCAAAGTAGCAAAACATCTCAGATAATTTGCAAAATGGAACACTTTTGTCAAAACTATACAATGTCTTATAAAAACCATATTTTGTTGTCATAACATAAACACAACCATCATATAGTCCGATTCTGTTTGAATCAGTTAAACACTCCTGTGCTCAACCTAAAACACTTTTAGCATTTACACAGAGAAAGTGTAAAAATAAATTCACCAACACCACATGATATCAATTGTGCAGACTAATGAAACTATTTATTTCTTTTCATGTACTCAAGTCAGTCAATACTGAACATTTCAACAAAACATTCATAACAAAAATTTTCCAGTTTTCATACAGTATTACTGAATGTACCATTGTACTGTAAGCTTACAGTTTTTCTCGATTGCTAAAACACTATAACCAGGCTTTTGAACTAAAATTTCAAAAAGCACACTCATTTTTCTGAACTATCAACACTATTCCCCTGCTTTAACACATGAGTCAGATTTGGTGAACTGTTACTGCAAAACTCTACACACAAATCCCTACATGTTTCAGTGCTTACACCATGTGGTCATTTAGAAACCACTAGCATTCAATATTGATCACTCAAGTCAGCACAGCTTGAGCTCAATTAGCAAACAATTACCCAAATGGAAACACTAAGAGTCAAAATTGAACACACATGAATCAGATCCTTCAATAAATAGAAAAAAGGACCCGAATCAGTTCATTGAGCTTTGGAACAATGGATCCACAGATAAATGAAGGAATAGGTCAAAGAGGAAAAGGAAGAGAAGGAGGAGGAAGAGAAGGAGGATGAAGAGGAGGAGGAGGAGGAGGAGGAGGAGGAGGAGGAAGAGGAGGAGGAGGAGGAGGAGGAGGAGGAAGAGGAGGAAGAGGAGGAGGAGGAGGAGGAGGAGGAAGAGGAGGAGGAGGAGGAGGAAGAGGAGGAAGAGGAGGAAAAGGAGGAAGAAGAGGAGGAGGATGAAGATGAGGAGGAGGAAGAGGATGAAAAAGAGGAGGAGGAGGAGGAAGGGCAAAGAGAAAAGCAGTCTCGGATGAAATTCGAGCCACTTTAGTTGACCATATCCTTGTCCACTTTATAAATGGTACTTTATAAAGTTGTTTCATCAGAACTTGATGTTGTTTAAGGATACGGGTCAAATATATAAGGATAAAGTAGTTCATAAATTCATCACTGTTATGCTGATATCTAGAATCTGGAGTCGCTCACAATTTATATATCAAATACTATCCTTCCATGCTGTACAAAATACCTCTAATTTACTTTTCTTAAAGATGCGCTCCATTTTTCGGGCCGCTTTCTTTAGAGCCTGAGTGTGTTCATTATACCACGGTGTAGGGCTGCCATTTTTAATCTTCTTTAGACATAGAGGAGCAACTGTGTCTAGCGTTTCCGAGAAGGTGGAGTTTTCAATTTTCATTGGTAATGTCAAGATCTTCAACGTTATTTCTCATGCTAGAGATTTCAGACAATTCAGGCAGATTATTGAGAAACGCATCTTTGGTAGTTGAAGTTATTGTTCTACCATATTTGTAACAATGAGTTTTATTTGCAGCCGTAGGCCAGTGAAGCAAACATAATACCAGATAATGATCCGAATGTCTTCACTCTGCTGAAGGATTTTAACGTTGTCCACATTTATACTGTAAGACAGTATTAAATCTAAAGTATGATTACGAAGGTGATTGGGTCCTGACACATGTTGACTAACGCCCATGGAGTTAAGAGTGTCTTTGAAAGACATTCCTAAGGCATCTGTATCGTTATCTACATGGATGTTAAAGTCACCAACGACAAGGACTCTATCTGCGGCCAGTACTAGTTCTGATAAGAACCCACCAAATTCTTTAATAAAATCTGTGTGGTGCACTGGAGGCCTATAATAGCCAGAATAAATTTTAAAAATGTTTTATCCTTAGTATTAGGTGTTGACACATGAAGTACCATGACTTCAAAATAATTGTATTTAGAGTTAGACTTCTGGGAAATGCTAAAAGAGTTATTGTAAAGTGCTGCGACACCCCCCCCCTCTGCCTTTTAGACAAGGCTCATGTTTATAATAATAATCTTGGGGGACAGATTCATTAAAAGTAATATAATCATCTGGTTTTAGCCATGTTTCTGTCAAACAGAGCATGTCTATTTTATGATCTGTTATCATATCATTAACAAAAAGTGCTTTATTAGAGAGAGATCTAATATTTAGCAATCCGAGTCGTAACAGTTGATTATCTGTATTTTGTTCACGTTTAATATGTTTAACGTTCATTAAATTACTTTCAAGAGGTTTACACATAATTTTATTTTTGCTAATCCAGGGTAGAGCTGTAATCGGGCCTTAAAAGTTAGGCCCGACAGTGCCCGAACCCGACAGAATTCGGCCCGAGCCCGACAAGTACATTTTGATTGACAGCTTTTTAAAAGCCCGAACCCGTTTACAGCCCGACATTAGGCTATTCAAATGTGCGCACGCACACAGCTTTTGTCAAGAATGAGTCATTTATACATGTTTTAACATAATTTATTAATGACTAACGTAGGCTATAGGCCACTTGGAAGTTGGAACAAAGAAATAAAATAAGTCCTCTGTAACATCGTAACATCTCACATATCCCACTGGCTCATTATTCTCATTATGCACATGGTCAAAACTTTTCCTCACCTCAGACTTTGCTTTAGTTGCTGGTGCAACCAAAACGTAATCGCCAGAGGCAAGCCTCAAGTCTCAAGTTTCACCTCCTCAGCCAACCCGTTCTCACTCCCGACTCGTCACATATTTCCGCTCGGTCAGCGCCCCACGGCGTCACTTTTGAACGTGCAGGGTACCCCTTTGGCATTGTTTTTCGATGAACGGGAACTGCGTTGCTGTTTTCTAAATGCTCCAGACCGAGATGCGTGCAATTCTTAGCATTTCATAATTATTTATGGTTTTAATATTTTGTAGCACCTAACCCCAACCTCACCCTAAACCTAACCCTAACCCTAACCACTTCTCAGCCATATAAGACACAACACGCGAATAAAAGTACAGTCACAGGTATTTATTACACAAACTGACCAAAAGCATTACAAAATAAAACAAACAACTCATTTTGCATACGTTTTTGCACCAAAGCCTTACGATAACTTTACAATGAAGATGCCGTGCGTGTCCGTGAATACATGAACTCGGCTGAGGCTCCCATTCAAAAGATAAACCGGAACAGCTAGATGCAGTCGGTTGCGGGAGCCAATACCGTTTCACGTTCAAAGCCAACGAAATGACGCGATCGGACACGAGACACGGGAAAGCCAATGGCATCAAAGCTGACGTAACTTCCTCTGGCGGCAAATTTTGAACGTCGTTCTTCACTGGATTTGAGATTTACGGCGGACGGTGATCGCTTTCGCATCTGTTCCTCATACAAATCGATCGTTTCGCGTTGGTACCCTTGGAATATCTGTATTTTTGAACGACATTGTGACTGCTTGTATTATGTGTTTTATATTACGATAAATAAACTGTTTTAAACATTCAATAAACATTACTTGCTCAAACTGTGAATAGTGTCATGTAAATGCAATTATCCTGGCCATTAAACTTAAATTAAACCCTGAAACATCATCATTGCAAATTATATCTAATATACATTTTCATAATGACGGTGAAATTCGCGTGCCCTTCACGTCGAAAAACGACGTCAAAGGAGTACCCTGCGCGTTCAAAAGTGACGCCGAAGGGCGCTGACCGAGCGTAAATATGTGATGAGTCAGGAGTGAGAATGTGTTGCCTCAGCATCCATTTTCGCATCTTTCTCGCGCTAATCGGAACGCATCACATGACCGCTCATTTACCGCGCAAGCCCGAGCCCGTGTAAAATGATAGAAATTAAGCCCGAACCCGTCGGGTCACATTGGGTCCGTCGGGTTCGGGCAAAGATCTTCAGCTCTAATCCGGGGGACAGACACATCTCTATTTTATTATGTTTGGGAGAACGGATTATTACATGTTGTACATTTTGTGTATTCTGCGACATGAGACGGCAAGCAGACAGTTGGTAAAGCCATTCTGTCTGCTCCCTGACCTGGGCCCCACCTCAAGCTTTAGCATTAGTAAGACTTTTTGCCATATTTCTGGACAGGAGAGAAGCCCTAGCCCAGGAGGGATGGAGACCATCTCGTTTAAACAGGTCAGGTCTGCCCTCAAAACTCTTCCAGTTAATTATAAAAACTATATCATTCTGCAGGCACCACTCAGACAACCAGCCATTTACTGATGATAATCTGCTATAAATCTCATCACCACGATAAGCAGTGAGGGGGCCAGAGAATATTACAGTGTCTGACATTGTGCTTGCGAGCTCACACACCTCTTTAATATTATCTTTTGTGATCTCCTATTGAGGGAGTCGAACATCATTTGTGCCTACGTGAATAACAATCTTACTGAATTTATGTTTAGCCTTAGTCAGCACATTTAAATTTGACTTGATGTCAGGCGCTCTGGCTCCCGGCAAACATTTGACTATGATGGCTGGTGTCTCTATGTTAACGTTCCAAACAATAGAATCACAGATATCTAGGGCACTTTCAGCAGTTTTCTCAGTCGGTGCATCTCTGAGCGGGGCAAACCTGTTCGAGACTGTAATCGGAACGGTTGAGTGATGTTCTGTCCTGCGACTACGCCGTCTCACAGTCACAAAGTTTCCCAGCTGCGGGGGATTTTCAACCGGAACCGAGCTGTGTGCGCTAATGTTGCTCGCATCCAAAGTTCTCATTCTAATTCTAAGATCTTCTCTGTCAGCCTAACTATTTCCCTGCATTTATCACATATAAAACCTTCGCAGCTGACGGAGAGGGCTAAGCTAAACATATGACATGAGGTGCAAGTAACAATAATAGGAATAGAAGCCATAACTCACCGGATTTGAAGTGCAATTCCAATTTACCAAGGTTGCTCGATGAATCGTAGTATACTCGCTTAAAAAGAGAAACAGTTAGCACACAAAACAAACTAGAGGCAAGATGATATTTCACAGTGTAAACAGAAAGCAAGCTAACATGCTAACGACGTTAAGTTCACTATCAATTTTGGTTTAGAATCTTCAAGTAAATAACAAGAACAAGGTTATTGAGATATGAGGATAAGTTAGCAACGACAGTGATAAGTAACGATAATAAAATACACTCATATTAAAACGAAGTGCAAGTGCAGGGATACAAACAAACCGCCGGCAGCGATGAAGACAGGAACCGGAAGGCAGAATTATCTCTGTGTGCATCCGGTGTGCTGTTGTTCGGACTCTACGGGGTTCTGTTAGTGGGCGCTGATGATAATACGTTGAGCATTCAGAAGGGAACGTACTTTGAGGGACAGGTCAGAACCTTTGGCTTTTCCAAGCAGTCGGATTCCCCAACAGCAAAACCCGCTTCACCATCGAAGACCACATGGACAGCCGAGTCAGGTCCGTAATTCCCCATATTTACGGCCGGATCAAACACCAAATCCAGCGAAAAGAGAAGCCTCCGGTCCTCAAACCGCCGCAGCTGACTCTCTGCAAGTGCGGGCCGCGCCCCAGATGCCTTACCTGCTCACCTGCAGTCTTTTCCCCAACCAGCCGAGCTCCAGCCGGCAGCATCTCCGGGCACCATTCAATCCCACCACACCTTGAGCTGCCCCAGCAGCGCGAGCATGGCTCCGCAAGCGGCCTCGGCTCACCCACACATCCTCCCGAACGTCTCCTCCAATCCCCTTCCCTGTCAATGGCCCGCTGCCCGCCATCAAACGCCAGTGAGAGGCTGCCTCCACTGGCGACGCGGGCTCAGGTTCACGACTTCCCCGCTTTCCCTCTGGTCCCCGGTCCGCAAGCAGCCTCAGCGGCCGCCATTCGCTCTCTCAGGCATGTTCCCCCTTCTCGTTGTCATCTTCAGTGGAAATGCCGGTGCCGTCTCCCGTCTCAGCAGGCATCAGATCGCAGATACTCACAGGTGCGGACGTAGACCTCTTCTCTCTTTTATCTCAACTCTCACCTCCGTCAGCCGATCATCAAATCACCTACGGTGATCTCTCACTCACTCTGAAAAACACAACACATAGCAGTTCACGCACCTTGTCATTTCCAGAATTCGTCATAGCTTTTTCAAGCTATCTTGAGGTAATCTGCACGGCATTCCCTCACAGGAGGCGCAAGCTTGGCGACTACCTCACCATAGTCGCAGAGCTCGCGCTATCTTACGAGGAACTCACTTCTATACTTATCACCGTGTATTTTCTGCCAAATGCGCCATCCGTGTAGCTCATTGGAACCACTGCCCTTACTGGGGGGCACTGGACACTGAGCTTCACAACCGAGTTTTCCTTGGTTGCAGGAACATTTCATGAGCGCATCTGTCGCCCACAGCATCACTTCTTGTCCTTTAGTTCACTCATCCACCCCCACCGCCCGGACTCACCTCACCCCAAATCCACAGGCTACGTCCCACGCTTCCCAACCTATCCCGCCAACCCACCTCTGCCTGATTCTAATCGCCGGCAGTCATCCAGCCTCGACGCCTGCAGGAAATTTTACATTGGCGCCTTGCTCACGACAGCGGTGCCGCTTCCTGCATGTTTGCAGCTTCTGCAGCGGAGAGCACACCTATCTTGTTTGTACAGTTTCCAAATCTGTAAATAAATATCGTAAACAGTATTTATCGACTCCAGTGAATGTTTTCTGTCTGTCTGCTGAATTGTCTCTTAATCCCGACACACCCCGAGGCATTAACAGCCTCATTCCGCTCGAGGAATTTTCCCTCCTCTACAATAACATCGACTAAGCCATTAAATTTATTAAAACCGCCGGTCGCAGCGCCTGGCTCGCCAAAGTCGACATCACCTCTGCATTTAAAGTAATGCCCATTCACCCAGACTTTTGACATTTATTCGGCATTCACTGGCGTAATAAATTCAATTTTTCCGTTCGCCTCACTTTCGGCAGCAGAAGCAGCCCGAAAATTTGGTGTCAGAGGCAATCTGTTGGATTCTCTCTAACAATTATTAAATTCCGTACCTCATCCACCTTCTAGACGATTTTTTAATAATCTCGCCCCCCGACTCCATCTCAGCCGCGCATCTCTCGATATTCCAAAAAGTCTCAGCCGAGCTCTGCATTCCACTCGCCCAAGATAAAACCTCAGGTCCGAGCACGTCAATCGAAATCTTGTGCATCAATTTGGACTTGCTGAACTTTCAGGCATCCTTGCCCAAGGAAAAAATCGATAGATCAATTTTGATCGCTTCCGAACGCAAATTATTATCCATTCTCGGCCACCTCAATTTCGCAATGCGTATCATCCCCCAAGGCCGCTCATTCGTTTTGCACCTCTCCTCCCTCGCTTCCTCAGCTCACGCCTTAGAGGACTTAATAACCCTAACCAGCTCAAGCCGCGACGAGCTCAGGTTGTGGATAAGATTCCTTAATCAATGGAATGGTTTGTCCTTCTTTTACAATGACATGCACTCTCCCCGTCAACACCAAATTGTTCACCGACGCCGCCCCCTCCGTTGGTTTCAGAGGATATTACCAAGGACGTTGGTTCGCCTCCACGTGGCTCCCCCAGCTCCTAGAATTACCGCAGCCACTCTCATCCTCAGCCTTATTCGAGCTGTACCCTCTGGTAGTCGCTCCTTTTTTGTGGGGGAAAGAGTGGAAAACAGTGCACTGTATCAATAAATAAAGGCAGTTCCCATTCTCCTGCACTGATGCCTTTCCTCAGGCGCCTCACCTGGATTTCAGCCTGTGATCAATTCATTTTTAATGCTAAACATGTTCCCGGATCTAAAAACCAAATAGCCGATGCTCTTTCCCGTTTTGCCTTCCAGAAATGCATGCTGTTTGCACCGGACGTGGACCCCTGCCAACACCAGTACCTCATTATTTGGAGCTGATATTCCCGTAAATCACCCACAAAGAACTCGCCTAGACTCTTCCCTCAATTCTATTATACAAGCCGTCTCCCCCAGGACTCTTCAGTCTTACCTAACCGCGTGGAGGAGTTTTAAGTCATTCCACCGAGCATACAACATGCCCTTTCCCGATTTCTCTCTACTTACCATCACTTCATTCATATCCTTCCTCGATATAAAAAACCTTCAAGCCAGCTCAGTTAACTCAACTCAACTTTATTTATATAGCGCTTTTTACAATTTGCAGTGTTACAAAGCAGCTGTACATAAGACATATTGACTATAAGCAAAACAATTAAAGTTGTACCTGCAAAAACAAGAAAAAGTTGAAAACACAGAAGACCGACATACCCACATACAAAACACTCCACACACACAATATGCACACATACTAACACACATAGACATAGACACACGCACACAGACACGCACGCACATACACACACACACACACACACACACACACACACACACACACACACACACACAAGCTCAGTGAGAGCACACATTTAAGGGGTACCTAAGCGGATTCCAGTTTTTCCACAAACTCATTTTCAACTCCCCAGCTATAGCCAGTTCTCAAGCCTCCATGCTCATCAAAGGAATCCAAAGAGCTCAACCCGCTCGCCCGGACACAAGACAAACTATAACTTTGGAAGTATTGACCAAATGCATTTCTATCCTCCGCAGAGGCTATCTCTCAACACACACCGCCCGCACGCTCGACGCCATGTTCACACTGGCCTTCTTCGGATTTCTCAGATGCTCAGAAATTACTACCACGTGCAGCTTTAACCCCTCAGTCCACCCCACCATCTCCGACCTAGCAGTGCTCGACGCAGAAACGATCTCTTTCCACATTAAGCAAAGTAAGACAGATCAATTCAAAAGAGGCCATTTCATCTACATATTCAACCTCCAATCACCCATCCAGCCTTACCAAACCCTCCTTGCCTACCTACATTTCAGAATATCACAGTCAAAATCCCCATCAGATCCTCTCTTCATAGACGACTCCTGTCGTCCATCCTCACGTTTTTGGTTCCAAAATCATCTCAAAACCGTCTTGCTCCAATCTGGCATCCCCACAGACCATTTCTCTAGCCATTTCTTTCGCATCGGCACAGCTACCACAGCCACCCAAAAAGGTCCATCCCAGCCTCAGATCCAAGCTGTCGGCTGCTGGATGTCAGAGGCTTTCAAAAGCTACATCCGGTCGTACCGATCCCTCATTAAAGCAGCCCATCGGACCCTAATCTACCGGATCATCTAGCAGCAACCTACCCTCATCCCGTAAACTCTAGCCAAACATCTTCATTCCAGACCACTCATCTAGAGGCCAGCATCGCAGTAGCGACTGCCCCCACAGGGGCCCGTGCCTCCATCTACGTTCTGCAGCAGTAGACACCACTCACTTAGAGGCCAGCATCGCAGCAGCGACCGCCTCCATCTACCTACTGCAGCTGCAGACACCACTCACTTAGAGGCCAGCATCGCAGCAGAGACTGCCCCCACAGGGACCCGTGCCTCCATCTACGTTCTGCAGCAGCAGTCACAACTCAGCGAGAAGCCAGTATTGCCTCAGCGACCGCCCCCTCAGGGGCCCTATACTTCCATCATCTCTCTGTCTCAGCCAGCACCCTTCCTCCAGAAACCTCAGCAGTGCCCGCTTCAGTAACAACTTGACTCTCTTCCAGACTCCGTAACAACGGCTTTCGTAGGCCAGTTCATCAGCAAAGGCCAGTTCATCAGCAGCCCATGCCAGCCTCGTTCCGGCTACTGTCCTGCACTAGTTGCATCTCTTGGGGGGAGTGTTCCGGGTTTGGGCTAATGCCGGAGGGGTGGGGGGGGGGATTGGGGGGGGAGTGCTCTGATCTCGGAAGAACGAACAAGCTCGGAGCCCTCTCCCCGGACAGCACGCCAAATACGCTCGCCTTCAAACCTACACCATTATCTGCATAGGCGAACTTGTGAACTTGTTGTTGAGATTACATCTGTTATTGACACCAGGCCCAGCGAACGCCAGGTTCTGGAATGCACCTATCAATGACATTGATAGGTTGAACACAGCCTCCACAGAAAGAAATATCAACGACTACTTCTCTAGCCCCGCCCACTGGTTCGCGCATGACAATTCTGAAGTAACACAAGTGGCGCGGAACCAGATAGAGCGAGCAAGCAATAAACAAACATGCCATTAAAGATTGCAAAATATTGTGCCATCCCTGGTTGTGGAAGAACACAGTCGCTGCATAACCTTCCTTCGGATTCCGATATAGGAATGCGTTGTTAAAGTTTATTTTTAAAGACATTCCAGCTCATGTGGGAAAAACATGGAGTTTTTGTTCGTTTCATTTCTCCAAGGATTCCTTCGTGAACAAGGCACAGGTCGACGCTGGATTTGTGGAGAGACTAAAATTAAAAAGCAGTGCTGTGCCGTCAATATTGGATCCGATAGGAATGTCGCAGCAATCTTATATGAGTACAACATATTTGTACTATGCGTCACTATTGCTTTGATAGAGATCGCTTGATATGCCCTGAGCACTATTCGCAAAACATTAGGATTACCTGGGGACCTCTAGTCATTTGTAATAATTGCAGAGGTTGTCTGTGACCTTTGTCCCGTGCGAATCGGTATCTTTGTGATTTGGCAGGCTCATATATAATTTTTCAAGGTTTTATCCACCGTTTGCGAATAATGGAGGCTGTTTTGAAGTGTTTTGGTATTATTTCGGGTGCTGTGTCATATCCATAAGATACTGGGAGTCTCCCGTTAACTCTTGTAACATTTGAGACCCGCGATCGCGGTCATCTTCTGTCCGGTTTGCAATCACGGGTTTCTCAAATGCTTACAGGTACAGTTATATATCATTAAACGCAATACAACTACAGGCTTTACAAACTATACGCAAAGCCTTGCCATCAAATCTGGGATCAGTAAATTTGTGTAAAATCACCCCATGCGAATGCGTCACTTGAAATACTGATGTGGGGAGGTAATTTATAAATCACACGAGGCCCCCAGATAATGCTAATCTCGTGCGAAAATTACTTATATACTATGCAAACGTCATAAGTAGACCTCATACAACATTATAAAATAATAAACAAGCCCGGTTCATGAGACCTTTAATATAACTAGAATGACTTTGGGGTATAAAAGAACTTAACTTAATTCTTATTTGTTTGGGTGCATTTAATACAGTGGTAAGCAATCACTTTGAAAAAAAAATGTTTGTCCATGTTGTCTCCAAGAAAGCCATGGTTTGTATGGATGAGTGTGGATGACATTACGTGGAGTCAATGACAGAAAGGTTACATTTTGGTGTTTGATTTCTTCAGATTTGTTATTGGAAAAAATCTGTCATTTTATGATTTCTATTGTGTATGAAACCACATGAACCTTTTTAAAACATTAGCAGAAAGAAAGTTTTACAGGTTTGAAAGAACATAAGGCAGCGTAAACATTAAATACACTTTTGGTGATTCCGCATTGTCAACCAGAAGAGGGCGCTATTAGACCAGCTACATTTTTAATCCAAATGCCCATTTCAAAAGAGTACATTTTATTAAAAACAATCTTCAGGTTTGGGGTTTATTTTCAAAATTTAAAAGACATTCTAAATACAAGCAAAACTGAGCCAGAAGGGACCAATCAATGCCACTTTCTGAAACATTTGTCTGCTGTCTTCTGTTGGGCAAAAGACTCTCTTTGTGAGCTCTGCCTGTTCTCTAGTTTCCATGGATACTCAGCACTGAGTCTAGGAGAAGTGAGTGGGCTCAGTATGTTTGAAATATAATTAATGACAGTAGATTACAGTCAGAGGGTGCCATGAACTTCAACAAGAGAAGCTTAACCTCACACACAATATAATTACAGTTTTTCTCGATTGCTAACACACAATTCATGAAACAACTCACCATTTTCTGACAACTATAAACACATTGTCAGAACAATACAGCAACTTGTACAAACCCCACACAAAAACAGCCTCAATTTTCAAAGGTTTAACCATGTTCTCATTCAGAGAACACAATATAATCAACTGAAGTGTCAAGATGTAAACTCAAATAGCACACATTTGTCCATCAGTAAACATTCAGTTGCAAAACTGATGACACACCAATCAGAATCTCAGGATCATATCAATAGGAGCATCCTAGAATCATCTACTGTGCTTTATACTACTTACTGTAAACATACAGTATAATTACAGTACACACTTTATATGAGAGAAGTTTCTCTATTCTGTATGAAACTGTAGCACGTGTATTTTTGCAGAAAATACGGAATACTTTTACAAAATTGGGCCAAAGGTGCAGAGGATGCCATATTTTTTACAATGCCTCCTATTGACAAATTGCTTCACTGTATTGTTTCCTTTATCGTCTCTGTAAATCGCTTTGGTTAAAAGCATCTGCTAAATGCCTACATGTAAATGTTATTTGTGCAGTTGTGTACCGTATTGTGTTGCATGACCAGTTTATATTGTTCTTTGGTTTATGAACTTCTCTTGTCTTGTAAGATCATCTTCATTTACTTTACAGTAGTGTAATGTTTTATTTTTATTTTTCCCTAAAACTCATTCTTGCACTTTGCTCTATGTGCACTCTTTTATGTTGTATATTCTAAGAAACACTAAACTGTCAAATTATTCTTGAATCCCACTAAGAGTTTTAGTAACAGTGTTTTGAATTGATCTCACCATTGTCTAAGACTATGTTGCAGTGTGGGTGATTTTGAGGGCTTGTGTGTGATATCTGCAGGAAAAGTTTGGTTTTTCAGCAAGTTTGATTGGTTTTGAGAAGAGAGCTTCATTTTGACCTGAAAATAGGATGTTTGGGGAATTGGGTGAGATGTTATGGATTTGTGTTTACTGTATTGAGAATACGAGGCATAATTTCAAGAAATGTGTTTAAGCAATTGAGAAAAACTGTAATGTCTAAATCGCTGGCAACAAAAGTGAGTACACCCCTAAGTGAAAATGTCCAATTTTAATTTTTGGGTGAAGTATCCCTTTAAGTATCCCCAACCGGAAACTGACGAGGGTTCTTCCCATTAAACGCGGAAGTAACGCATGCATAGAGCCCATGTATGCATATAGCGACCATACACTACTAATGCAAGTAGTCCATTTAAGTTGTGCAGTAAATCTTATGTTCAATAGCTTTATTTGAGATCAGATTAAAATTTTAAGAAATCATTTAAAGGTGCCATGAATAAAAACCACAATTTTAACCTGAGCTTTTGTTATATAAGAGGTAATCGTATTCACGCGAACATCATGTAAGTGTCAGAACTGAAAACGCCCTTGTGACTGAGATTACATCTGTTAATGACACCAGGCCCAGCGAACGCCAGGTTCTGGAATGCACCTATCTGACATTGATAGGTTGAACACCGGCTCCACAGAAAGAATGTCAATGACTACTTCTCTAGCCCCACCCACTAGTTCGCGCATGACAATTCTGAAGTGACGAGGGATCTTCCCATTAAACGCAGAAGTAATGCATGCATAGATCCCATGTATGCATATAGTGATCATACACTACTGCAAGTAGTCCATTTAAGTTGTGCAGTAAATCTTATGTTCAATAGCTTTATTTGAGATCTGATTAAAATTTTAAGAAATCATTTAATATAACTAGTATGACTTTGGGGTATAAAAGAACTTAACTTAATTGTTATTTGTTTGGGTACATTTAATACAGTGGTAAGCAATCACTTTGAAAACAAATCTCCATGTTGTCTCCAAGAAAGTCATGGTTTGTGTGGATGTGTGTGGATGACATTACGGGGAGTCAATGACAGAAAGGTTACATTTTGGTGTTTGATTTCTTCAGATTTGTAATTTGGAAAAAAATCTGTCCTTTTATGACTTCTATTGTGTATGAAACAACATGAACCTTTTTAAAACATAAGCAGAGAGAAAGTTATACAGGTTTGGAAGAACATAAGGCCGAGTGAACAAATATATTTTTTGTTGATTCAGCATTGTCAACCAGAAGAGGGGGCTATTAGACCAGATATATTTGTAATCCAAATGCCTGTTTGAAAGTACATTTTATTAAAAAAAATCTTCACGTTTGGGGTTTATTTTCTAAATTTAAAAGACATTCTAAATACAAGCAAAACTGAGCCAGAAGGGACCAATAAATGTCACTTCCTTAGTCTCTGAAACATTTGTCTGTTGTCTTCTGTTGGGCAACAGACTCTCTTTGTGAGCTCTGCCTGTCCTCTAGTTTCCATGGATACTCCAGCACTGAGTCTAGGAGAAGTGAGTGGGCTCAGTATGTTTGAAACATAATTAACGACAGTAGATTATAGTCAGTTGGTGCCATGAACTTCAACAAGAGAAGCAACCTCACACACAATATAATTAATGCATAAAACATTACTAAACATTAAACTGACCAAAATCCTTTTGGCATTATAGGATGAACATAATAGGTGAATATTCAAATGGTTACTCATACACTGCTTTTATCAAGTATAACGGATTTGCAAAAATCAACATGGAAAAGCTCATAGCATAGCAGATAATATTTCTGATAAATTTACAGTATATAGTGTTGTTTAAATTGTAGTTTTTCTATGTAGAGAGGAAGGCGGGACGAGAGCCGTGGGGCAGGAAGGCGGGGCCAGTGGCGTGAGTGATAATGAGTATCAGCTGTACACGCACCGGTCCTGCATGCCTCACGGGGGAGCTAGGGAGCATAAGAGGACGAGCGACGGGACTGCCGACGAGAGAGGACCGGGCCCGGAAATTAACCAGAGGTTAAGTTTTGTGTTTATGTTTGTGTGGCCGGCAGTCGTCCGTGAGGGGCTGCCGGCCTTTTACTTCCGTGTTATTGTTTGGTTATTTTGATTAAAGTTTATTAAATGTTTGCCAGTTCCCGCCTCCTTCCTTCCCTTCTATTGAACTGTGTTACATTCTAGTTTCTAGAAAATGTCCCGGTTACGTATGTAACCTCCATTCCCTGATGAAGGGAACAAGATGTTGTGTCGAATCGACAGATGGGGTTTGATTTAAGAACCTATCAAGGCCAATGAAATTGGCGAATGAAATTTGCATGCCGGTCTCCGCCCCGGACATCCGGGTATAAAAGGAAGCCGGCGTGCTGCATTTATTCACCTTTGGGCTGAGGAGCCTGAGACCTCTCACGACTGCAGCAGTGGGCAGCAAGCGTTGTGGCATGAAGGACACGTCTCGTTCCCTCCAACGCCCATCGTTCGGACCAGCACGTGCTTGTTCTGCACGAGAGGTTGTAGCCTCTTCAGTGCAAGTAGCACAGCCAACGACACTAGGCAGTTGATATGCCAGCGCAGGCGGGGGCCCATCCATCGCCCTGACACTGCGTGCCCGTTGCACACTGCACCCCAACCCTGCAGGGAGGCTGTTGTCACCACAACGCGCCCCGTAACTAGGGTTGGGAATCGAAAATCGATTCCAATTCTGGAATCGGATACTTAATATTAAGAATCGGATACTTGTTATGAATTAAAATTTCGATTCCTCTTATCGATTCCTGTGCGCACTTTTTTATTTTTTTCACCTGGCAATCTGCCAAGACTTTCCGCGCTGGCAAACTTACCCAGGACCTTTGATATACTTTGCCTTACCGAAACCTGGCTTAAACCAAGTGATTATTACGGTCTAAATGAGTGTACCCCACCAAGCTACTGTTATATGCATGAGCCACGTCCGGTTGGTCGAGGTGGCGGTGTCGCAACAATCTTTAGAGACTTTCTTACTGTAACTCAGAGAACGAAGCATAAATTTAAATCATTTGAAGTGCTTGCGTTGAACATAATTGTTCCAATTGATAGTAAAAAATCATTGCTTTCTTGTACGTTGACTACAGTGTATAGACCCCCTGGTCCCTACACTGATTTTCTGAAAGAGTTTGCGGACTTCCTATCGGACCTATTGGTTAACGTTGATAAAGTACTAATTGTCGGAGACTTTAATATCCACGTAGATAGTGCTAACGATGCATTAGCAGTGGCGTTTACAGAGCTATTACACTCTTTTGGAGTAACACAACACATCAATGGACCCACTCATCGATTTAATCATACACTAGACTTGATTATATCTCACGGAGCCGATCTAACCAATATAGATATTATACCTCAAAGCGACGATGTCACTGATCACTATCTTATAACATGTACACTGCGCACTGCAGAAATCAGCCGTTTAACTCGTTATCGACAGGGTAGAACAATTACCTCGACTACTAAAGATAGTTTCGCAAAGAGCTTGCCAGATCTGACTCCTTTAATAACCATACCAATAAATATAGAATCGCTCGATGACATGACCAGCAAATTGGGCACTATTTTCTCTAATACATTAGAAGCTGTCGCACCTATGAAGTCAAAAAAGATTCATGAGAAAAACAGCACCATGGTACAATAGCACCACTCGCGCCCTTAAAAGAGAAACACCTAAACTGGAGCGCAAATGGAAACAAACCCAATTAGAGGTCTTTAAAATTGCGTGGAAAGAGAGTGCAAACTGTTATAAAAAGGCACTAAAAGCAGCAAAGGCTGAGCACCTCCGTAACCTCATAGAAACTAACAAAAACAATCCAAGGTTTTTATTTAGTACAGTTGCTAAACTAACAAATAAACAGACTTCACCTGACCTGGGTATTCCGCCGCACCTTGGTAGCAATGATTTCATGAATTTGTTTACAGAGAAAATCGAAAACATACGAGACAAAATAGTAAAAACTCAACCTCCAAGTCTGTCCTATAAATTAGTATCAACCATCGCCCCAAAAGAAAGGCTACAGTGTTTTTCACCTATAAAACAGGAAGATTTAATTAAACTTATTGCAACATCTAAACCTACAACATGCTTATTAGACCCCATACCAACTAAATTATTAAAAGAGTTATTACCCATTGCAATTGAGCCCATTTATAACATTATCAACTCGTCAATTAATCTAAGCCATGTCCCAGGAGCCTTTAAACTGGCCGTCATTAAGCCTCTTATCAAAGCGAGACATGAAAGTAAGCGTCCTTCAGGTCGATTGCCATGAACCAATCTTGACATCTAATAGACGGCAGGATGCGCTTCTGCGTGATTTGAGTAGGTGCCTGTTCAGGGTACGCAAATCTGCAAATCACAAGTGTGGACATCGCCCGACCCAGGGCCCGCGCAGTCACCCGTAGAGCGGTATTACCCTCGTGGAGCTCTCTCAACGCCTTGGCCTGATGGACCTGCAGGATGGCCATAGCGTGGAGATAGGAGGCAGCTTGGCCTGCAGCAATGTAAGCTCTCGACACCAGAGATGCCGAAACCCTACATGCTTTGGAGGGGAGTCTAGGTCGATCCCCCCAGGTGGCCGCCGTCTGCAGGCACAAGTGCACTGCGACGGCACACTCCACCTGGGGGAGATCGACGTATCCTCTAGCTGCCTCACCCTCGAGGGAAGAGAGGGCGACAGAACTAGTTTGTCGTGGACGCACCGAAAAAGGGGCGTTCCAGGTCTTACTAAGTTCCTCATGCACTTCCGGTAAACACGGGGGGCTGGTGCGGCTTGGAGCTGCGCTCAAACCCGAGGCACCGTGTATTCAGCCGCGAGGGCTGGGAGAGGCAGAGCGGGCACTGCAACCCAACGCTCACGGCGGCCCGGGAAAGCATGGCTGACATTTTGACATCCGCTTCTTCCTGGGCTTGACCCCCCAAGGGAGGGAGCTTCGAGGAATCGTCGGAGTCGGGTGGCAGTAAATCACCCTCCGATGCTGCAAGGGACATCTCATCATCATCACGCACCGTTTCCGAATACGTGGTCGAGGAACAAGACGTTGAGACTGTCTCCCGGGGAACGGTCAGACGAGCGAGACGAGGTGCGAACGGTCCGCGAGCCAGTGGCTGACAGATTAACGCTCACAGTAATCCTCATATCACCCTTGCTGCTCGCCGTAGCAGACGGCAGGGCCACAGCCACTTCTGTCACGGAACGGGAAGCAGTCCCGTGGGAACACAGCCACCCATGAATGCAACGTCTGAATCGTCAACCGCCCGCAGTGTGGGCAGGACGTATCCCCAACATCTGCCCCAGCGTGCTGGAAGCAGACATCATGTCCGTCCCCCTCCTCGATGAATGTGTTGCACCCACGAGAACAGTGGGATATGACACGCTGGAGAAATTTGCTTTTTCAGAGAAAAAACTCGAACACTTCTGGCACTGCCGAGACGCCCAGGTGAAGTCGCCGCAGGAAGGGACAGTCCGCTGCACCACGTCGTAAGATTCCAGCAGTAATTCGGCAAAGTCTCGAAGTCGATCAGGTGTGAAGGCTCCGAAGAACAAAAGGTGAATGAATGAGCATGCCGTCTTCCTTTTATACCCAGATGTCTGGCGGTGGAGTCCAGCATGCAAATTTCATTCGCCAATTTCATTGGCCTTTTCAAAATAGTCAGAAGTTGATAGGTTCTCAAGGGCGAACCCCATCTGTCGGTTCGACACAACGTCGAGAGACCGACAGAAAGGGAACCCAAGTGCTATGAATTTTGTCTAATGTAGATAACTTAAATAGAATTGTGTTCACAATTTTGTGACGCACTTTCAAATTTGTAAAGCAGATAATGTGGTTGCAGATTAGTTAAATAATTGGTGCTCCATATGCTGCGCATGGAGATCACACCTGTTCCCAATCATTCTGTCATTATTGGTATTGTGCTCTTCTGCTCTTGTGGCTGTAGTAGTTTCTTTAAATGGTTTGTGCGGTAACTCTGTGTATTTGTGGATGTTTCAGCCTTTCTCTAATCTAATCATAGCTTCCTAGGTTGATTGTTCTGCTGTGCTCCTTGATTATCTACTTGTCTCTCATTCTGAGCATGTGTTTGATTTGGCTGTGCAGAGCCTAACTCCGATATATATTTTCATTCAGTGCCTGTTCTGTTGTAGCAAACTAATACATTTTGTTTTGCTTCTTTGCTCGTCTCTATCTCTTGAGTCTTCTATTTAATGGAATCTGATACATAAAGCTAATTTCAGTGCATAAACATATAACATATCAGCATTCACAAAGTCCTAATTCACGAAGAGAATACAATTATTTTTAACCAATTTACAGTGTTTTCTTTTTTATTTCTTTACTGTATGTACCTATTGTGACTTCCTGATTTTCAAATTCATTATAATAAGAGTGTGTCATATATGCCATATTTTTAACGGATTTTTCTGAATATCAAAATGTATTAAAAATGACCATCATGTTATAAAGCAATGTAGTATAATTACAACGGGCATTAAGAACAAATCCTTAATATAAATAATCATGAAGAGTAAACAAGGAAAGCCTTGCTAAAATAAAAATGGTAAGGGCTACGTTGCTTGATGTCACTTTTATTTTGACAACGGAAGTCTTGGGTTTACGCTTCTACACGCAATTACGTGTACACGTGTCTAACGTCTGTACACAAAATTACGTCTTTAGGCGCAATAACGCGTCCACGCATTACATGTGTACACGTTATGTCTAAAGAAATATTTGCCAAAACGGCCTTCCATACAGACCTTCAGTATGAACTCCCTTGTTCGTTAGTCAGGGCACTGACCAGGGAGTCAGTCATTTTAAAGCCTGTCTCATTCGCAAAATCCTTCCAGTGCACTGAAACGTTCGTCCCTAAAAAAACACACAGTACACCGCAAAAACCAGGGAGCATCGATGCTCCCTATGTTCCCTAACCGGAGATCACGTGACAACTTTTATAAAACCGTCTATCGAAATCGCACGAGTCAGCTCAATGAACTACATGAAACGCAACAGAACTTTTGAAAAGACAAACGCTTATTTTATAGAATGTATAAACAAACGTTGCTAGACAGGCAGACAATAGACAGGCAGACAATACAATCTACTTAACAGTTCAATTTAATAATCGACCAAATGTGTGCACTATGATGTGACGTTTGACACAGAGGCTTCGAAGCTTGTATAAAAAAAACAAAGCATCTCACAGTGAAGCCCTGTACTGTACGGAAGACCAACAGGGACAAAACGTGTGAAACTAACGCGTTAACACGTATTACGTTTTAACACGTAATTACACGTTAACACGTAGATACTTGTTAACGGCTAATTGCGTGCTACAGGCTGATTCCTAAATGGAATACTTCCTTACTATATAGTAGGCAAAAAACAGTAGGCGAACGAACAGTATGTCCAAATGGTCAAAACAGTAGGCGAGAAATACCCATGTGGTGGACTATTTCTCGCGAAATTTGGACGTGCGTATACTAATGTGGCGTCTGAATACGCCTACTTACCTACTATGTAGTAGAAGAAAACAGTACTTGAACAGAGTAGTATGTCCGAATCATCAGTATTCATAAAAGAGTAGGCAAGAGATGGCTTAATGGTTACGCCCAGATTTAGAAGTACTCAGCGACGGATACTTGAGATGCTCTATATCCCATGAGTGGACAGAATACCACACAGAGCCGGCAAAACAGTCTCAGCCGACTTGCATGTACAATTAAACATGTTGTTAATTATTGTAAAGCTAATGTAACATTAACATTAACCTTGCTTTGTTCTTAAATTGACCATGTTTTATATTGTGCATAGTTTTAATTCATAGAATTTAAATACGAAGCATAAATATTAAGCTTAGTGTCAGCATTTTATTTATGTTTCTGTTTTATATGTATATTTGCCCTTTACAATATTATATATTGCTTAAATGGTTTATAACTCACACATGATAATTATTCACATGATCATTTTAATCAACTCAATTCAACTTTCTAATCACCTTTCATAAACGAATAATTACAAAACACAAATAAGCCCTAAACCAATTAATTACTAAAATTAAATTACTTATTTATCCAAACGAAAAATCAAGAGACGCATGTACTTTTATGGACAAGGAAAGAAAAGAACAGATGTGGAGAAAATGAAAGTTAAATGATCACATTTGGAGAACGTCCACGTTCAAACATACTTAGTACATAAAAACACCACAGAAGAGATTCACTCAGGTTGTTTTTAATTCTACAATAGATTGCATATTGGAGCAATGCATCTACGTGAGAGACATCAACCAATGGGCAGAATACAGACAAAATAATAAATTCCAGCAGTCAAGCATGTTTCTGTTACAAAAAGAACAGTCCATTTGCATAGTCATTCTTCACAGTCATTCTTCACAATGGGAAGTATGGATGAGCCTGTTTTTGCTGAAAATTAAACAGAGATAACAGTAGTATATATGCAGGTGCTTCTGTCAAAATGATTGACAGGCATGATTGATGGTGACATTGAACTTTGCGGGGGGTTGACTTTCCCCGGACCACCCACGTTGTGAGGGACTGCCCACATCGCGTTGACCTTTTGACCGTATCCGCCCATATTGTAGGGACAGACCATTTGGCTCCATTTTCCAGGGGTGCATGTCTGAGCATGTTTTTAGGAGGTTTCGTATTGACACATATCTTATGCAGGAATAAATAAATACGGGTTTTAAAGGAAATGATTATATATATATAATGTGATAAAACTTATGTTTTACAGAGAGGAAAGACAGCATATTCCTGACGTTATACTGAGAGGCCTCTGTTTCAGGGAGACAAGATGCAAACATTCCGACTCGTAAATTGTTGTGACAGCGCACGGTTGTAACGGGGTGTATTTCAACTTGTTTACGTCTGGCTCTGTGACAGCGTTGGAGGTTTTAATCCTCTATGAGTTGTTTTACATCAATAGCGTGAAATTGACCGGGCTATGCCCCTATTCATGTATGTGAGGCGACATGGTACGAGCAGATTATCTCGACACAGCGAAGCGTTGTTTAAGATCAACAGTTTTGGCTTGTGTCCTTCATGGAATGCGGCACTAATTGTATGGGACCCCAGTACTCATGATTTAAACCGTTTTAGCTCGTCAATCATGTCATTCTCTAGACCATTTGTCACACATCTGGCCCATGTTCACACCGCATGCGCCGCTTTCGCCATACGCATAAACGGGGACGGTTTTGTTAAATAAAAGCAGGAAAATAGCGAGCATAAAATACACAGACATTGACATGGCATGCCCAAGCGACTCTCCTCAAACCCCACCAAGAGAATGGGACGACGATCCATTCGAAGAGCATCTGGCTCTGGCACCGAAAAAAACACGAGGGTATATCGGACTGACAAAGTTTTTTCATGAAAATAAGAACAACGTGACGGACGAAATTTTGATGGAGAGTAACCGCGTGATAGGCTACGCGTTTAACAAAGAGTCTCGAGTTGTAACCCTCTACAGCACTGACAAAAAAAGACAAATATGTACCCGGACAAGACCCCTGCGTGGCGTTCCCTGACAAGGACTGGACGTTGTTTTACAACTACGTCTGGAAGGATTTAAACGACAATCGCGAAGAACCTTTGTACATCACCGAGTGGGACTCGGTAACACCCAACGGTCGTTACCGAGTGGTCGGCGACCATTCTAAAAAAAAACCCATGACTGTGTTTACTTTTTCTTCTGCAAAGACAACACAAAGCTTCGCGATCACACCGGGGTTATCCTGCGTGACGAACATCATGAACTGTATATCTTCATCTTCAATTGTCATAATTCTACACTGTTTTATTTAATAAATGTTACGTTTCAGATGATGTCTTAAGATGTACAAGAAGGATGGTGCTCCCCCTATAGTTAAAATACAACGGTTTAGCACTCCTTTCAAAATTCAAGAGCTATTACTGGATTCTTTAAAAAATGTAGAATAGTCAAATAACTTCAGAAGTTATAGAATGTAGAATATAGTCAAGTCAAGACAACTTTATTTATATAGTACTTTTTACAATTTTCATAACAGACACACGGACGCGCGCGCACATGTGCAGACACACACACATATTAATAAAAGTAATGTGTAGGAGTAAGAGAGTAAGAGAGAATTCTGCTGTTTTAGGCCAAAGGATTCAAAGTTATAACCAGTTGCAAATTTTTCAGGACCAATAGATGGATCTGTGTCTAGTCTACAATGACATATACGTTTTGTATTAATATGCCAAAGTGTTGGCAAGAGACGGCCTCAAGTCCATTTTGATATATCAATTTGAAACCTATTTTGGCCAATAAAAATTAAAAAAGCCTTTGATCACTTTTTTGATGTGGCTTTCCATGCTTGTAACAAAATAACATAATTTTATGCAAATCAGACAATTGGTAGTAGTTTGAAATAATCTTCCTTCTTTTACTTTTAGTTGTCATTCTTTTTAGTACGCATTTCAAAATAAACTTAATTTCCATTGTATTATTACATTCTTAAGCACTTTTTTAACTAGTTTACTTTCTAAAGAACTCATTCATTCGTTTTTGTGAATCATTTCTATGTAACACACTTTGAATTACCTTTGTGTATGAAATGCGCTATATAAATAAACGTTGCCTTGCAATGCCCAAACGTGAGAGAGTTGTTGATGGCTGAAAAAAGTATAGACAGAAATGCAAACACATGCAAAACAGAGATAAAAATTTTGTAGAGTATGAATCAAGAAGTCCTCATAAACGAGACTTAAACAAGAATTTAATGCATTTTTTATCATCCTTTGTGAAATTAGTAAAAAATTGAAATGGTGAAATGTTTGTGAAAATAGTGCCAATTTATAAAAACATAAGACAAGAGCTATTGTTACAACTGCAGAAGACTACCAAAAGAGTGACAAATGTTTTAAATTTACTAACTACTAAGACATACTACTTAAAAGTAAGTGTAGCACATGTGGTATGTAAGGATAGTAACATTTCTAAATATTTCTTCAAAACAATTTTGTGTATTTTTAAGATTGGGACATCAACAAATTAATTCATTAACAGATGAAGAAACAGACACAAAACCAGAACTTACAATGCCACCAAAGAGCAAAACAACAAACATATAGCTGTAAAATCTTTTATCTCACCAGTGCTTGTCAACAACTCATTGACACTTCACAAATCAGTGTCACGGTTCAATATGTAGGTGATTGTTCAAAGGTACACTAAACATTATTATTAAACGTTTTTAATATGGATGAGCTTGGGCTAAAATTATAAGATTTTGGATAGGTGGGGTCAACATGGTCTGTAAAAATCAACATTTGTTTTTGCTCGTTTAATGAAACAGTAATATTATGATCTAATTAGATCTGTTTCAGGAATTAATTTACAGTTTACCAATCCTAAATCTGAACGGCGGCATGAAAAATGCACATTGCATTGGAAGAGAGTTATCTTTGAATAGTTTCTGGCTATAGACAAATAATTATATTTCCTTTATTTGCTATTATAATTGCCATAAAAACTGCATACAGACTATAGAACAATACATAACCAGACTTTCATGGATAATATAAAAATTGTTGTGTTGACACACACGAACACTGGTTGTGCCGTAAATCTTGTAACCAAACAAGTTTGTATGTACATTCCATGGAAACAGATTTTCTGATTGACACTTTAAACAACTTTCCTTTCCTCCTTTCAAAAAAAAAACTAAACTAAATCAAGATGCTTTCTTTAGTAAAATACAACTGAGCTACATCATAGCAATCTTATATTTAGCTCATAGGGACTGAATGCACATTTTGTGCCAAATATTGGTGCTGATGTATAAAAATAAAAACATACATACGCAATAGCTAAAATACTAGATGTGTAATAAAATAAATAGAGACGTTAAGATGAAGGTTTTGGATGTAAATACCTGTTTTTTTATTAAATCAAAGCAAACATACATACATCAACCCTAAAACACTGCTCGAACAATGAGAAAACTTATAACAACTGATCTTGCCAGCATTAAAGCGCGACATTTTGGATAAATTAGTGAGGAAAATAAGACAATTGAACAAGAACTCAAAACAATGAACAGGTCAAAACTTAAGAATAGATTTTTGTATTTAACTCGTTTTTAAATAACTATTTAAAACAAAGGCCATCTGAACAAGTAAACTAACAATCACAAAGAAGTAACCATGCTACTAATTATAACTAAGAAGTGGTAAAGTAAGAAAATAAAACTGAAAAACTAATGAAAACATTATGAAAAAGTTCAAATGAGAAACTTTACATAATAAAATTAATGCAGATCCGTAGCCTTACCATGTCTGTGTTATCACTTTCTGTAGATTATGTCAGAAAATGAAAAAGCTGTCCTACATTTACTGGCTAGCAGTTGAAATGCCAACCATCGGATTCATTCATAGATTTGGTAAAACATGTAATGAAGCTAACAAACGTCACTGACACATCACATCAAATTGTATCACTTGTAAATATTCACAAAAGAGTGACAAACAAAACAACTTCTGAAAACTTAAGTATAAATGCCTGACAACGTTGTACTGACTAAACGCAAATGTTGAAAAGGTTTACAAAAGTAGAACAACTTAAGAAATGTAAAAATGTTCTTGACATTCACATGGTGAGGATACAAATTTGTGTAATAAAACAGGTCAAAAGTTTTGATCAACACTGTTGATATATAGTGAGAGATCCACGTTGTGTATTTGAGGGTATAGTTTAAGGATCACATCACAAACTCTTTTCTTAAAGCATATCTATTTAATGGGACAACATGGTAACACAAAACGTGTATTCATCCTTCAAGTAATTAGTTATTTATCAACTGATTCATTTACTGAAGCACTGGTTTATAGAGATATTGTTGCAATGTTAATAGTGTCTCTATATGACTAAACCAACCCTTACCTTAAGTAACACATAAGATTTGTATTGGGTGGTGCCCATGGACTTCCCATTTGTCTACACCACGGAAAGACATAAGGTGAAGGTAAATTAAAATGCTACTGATATGCATGTTTGCCAGTACTTGTAGAGCAATCAAGAAAATAAGATGAAAAGACCAGAACATTTGTCTAAATAAGATAAAACGTCTCGGTTACGTTTGTAACCTCGGTTCCCTGATGGAGGGAACGAGACATTGTGTCGAACCGACAGATGGGGTTCATCCCTGAGAACCAATCGATTCCGACTACTTAGAAAAGAAAAGAAAATTGGCAAATGAAATTTGCATGCCGGACTCCGCCCCGGACATCCGGGTATAAAAGGGAGACGGCGTGCATCATTCATTCACCTTAGTTCTGAGGAGCCTGAGACCTCTCACGACTGCTGCAGAGGACAGCACGTGTTGTGGCAAGAGGACACAACATCTCGTTCCCTCCATCAGGGAACCGAGGTTACAAACGTAACCAAGACTCTCGACGTTGTGTCGAATCGACAGATGGGGTTCCAATGGAAAACGCCATAACACGGTGCCCTGTCACAATCTCAACGAAGCGACGGTGACTGGCCTGGGCGTGTCAGCCGTGAGCGCTACCGCAAAATTGTAACCTACCAGTGGGTAGGTAGGGGGTCCCAGAGCTTTTTAGAAAGGTGGGAAGGCCCCTACCTTCGGCCTCACAGGCAGCGGCCTTGTTTCTCTAACAGCGAGAAGCCGCCCGGCACCGTAAGGCCACTGGGTAAGCGCTACTTCCTCAAGCGGGGGATGCGCTACAGAGACCACTTCCTACCGGAGGGAGGAGACTAGTGGAGATACCAACATGGTTTCACCGATGGGGGAGAACTCATGGGAAGAAAGAGCGGTTGAAGAGGAAACCGCAAGGTGGAGGTCCACCCGGGGAGGTCATGTGTTACCAAGGTGGGAACCAGCATGAGGATACATCAGACGGAACCGCCCATCTGGGGAGTTGCAACGTCTGGTAGCACTAGGTCCGGTTAGAGCTATGTTGTGAATAACTCAGGTGATACCCGGCCTAAGGGGCAGGGCTGCTCTGCCCAGCCCGCCCCAGAGGGTGCTTGCTTAGTGATGGATAGAGTGCCTGTTTTTCACCCAGTGGTGAAAGAAGGGAGGCTGAATCGGTATACTGACCCACTCGAGAGAGGGGGAAAAGAACCGAACAGGCGTACACCCTACCAGTTGCCGGTCCTACATGTGGCCATGCAGGACGCGGGCTGACACCGGCTCTATGCGGAGGTTGTAAAACCTCGCGAAGATGTTGGGTGTAGCCCAACCCGCAGCTCTGCAAATGTCTGCGAGAGAGGCCCCCCGTGGCAGAGCCCAAGAGGAGGCTACACCCCGGGTGGAGTGGGCCCTCACTCCTATGGGGCACAGGCGATTTAGGGATTGGTAAACTGCTTTGACAGCGTCCACAATCCAGTGGGCCAACCTCTGCTTGGAGACAGCTCTCCCCTGCTGCTGACCTCCGAAACAGACAAAGAGCTGATCCGAGCTCCTGAAGCTCTGTGTGCGGTCTAAGTAGAGGCGCAGCGCGCGTACTGGACACAACACGGACGGGGTTGGGTCTTCCTCCCCAGTGGGGAGCGCCTGTAAGTTCACCACCTGGTCCCGAAAGGGAGCGGTGGGAACCTTGGGCACGCAGCCGGGCCGAGGTCTCAGGATAACGTGAGAATCCCTGGGTCCAAATTCTAGGCAGTCAGGGGACACGGAGAAAGCCTGTAGATCCCCTACCCTCTTGATGGAAGCGAGCGCAATAAGGAGAACCGTCTTCATCGTAAGATGAGGAAGAGAGGCATCCCCTAGGGGCTCAAAGGGGGGCCTGTTGAGACCTGTCAGGGCTACATCCAGGTCCCAAGAGGGTATGGAGCGCGGACGAGGCGGATTCCGCCTCCTCGCGCCCCTTAGGAATCTAATGACCAGGTCGTGCTGCACTAGAGACTTCCCAGCAACTGAGTTGTGATGAGCAGCAATGGCGGCTACGTACACTTTCAGTGTGGGGGAGGAGAGGTTAGTCTCGAGTCTCTCTTGTAGGAAGGACAGCACGGACCCGATCGCACAACTCCGTGGGTCTTCTCCTCGAGAAGCACACCAGGTCGAGAAGAGGCGCCACTTGTAGGCGTACAGTCGCCTAGTGGCAGGTGCCCTAGCCTGAGAAATGGTAGCTGCCACCGCCGGGGGCAGACCACTCAGGATCTCCTCGTCCCGTCCAGGAGCCAGACATAGAGGTTCCAGAGGTCTGGCCTGGGATGCCATAACGTGCCCTTCCACTGGGAAAGCAGGTCCTTCGTCAGGGGAATCGGCCAGGGGGGAGCTGTTGTCAAGAGCATTAGCTCAGAGAACCAAGTGCGGTTGGGCCAGTGTGGCGCAACAAGCAACATTTGCTGCTCCTCTTCCCTGACCTTGCACGGGGTCTGTGCAATGAGGCTCACTGGGGGGAAGGCGTACTTCCGCTTGTCCCGCGGCCAGCTGTGCGCTAGGGCATCCGTGCCGAGGGGTCCCTCGGTCAGAGAGTACCAAAGCGGGCAATGGGTGGTTTCGAGGGAGGCAAACAGGTCTACCTGGGCCTGCCCGAACTGCACCCAAATAAGCTGGACTGAGAGGGGGTGGAGTTGCCACTCTCCGCGAGGCGTAGACTGACGAGAGAGCGCGTCGGCTGTCTGGTTCAGGTCGCCTGGGATATACGTGGCACGCAGGGAGCGGGTCACCTGCTGACTCCACCAGAGGTGGCGTCGGACGAGTCGTGTTAACTGCAGTGAGCGAACGCCACCCTGACGATTGATATACGCTACTGCAGTAGTGCTGTCCGACCGGACCAGCACGTGCTTGCCCTGCACGAGAGGCTGCAGCCTCTTCAGTGTGAGTAGCACGGCCCACAACTCTAGGCAATTGATATGCCAGCGCAGGCGGGGGCCCGTCCAAAGCCCCAACACTGCGTGCCCGTTGCACACTGCACCCCAACCCTGCAGGGAGGCGTCCATATTCACCACGACATGCCTCGTAACCTGCCCTAGGGGTACCCCTGCCCGAAGGAAGGTCATGGAAAACCACGGGGTTAGGGTGCGGCGGCAGCGAGGCGTAATCACCATCTGCCTGCTGCCGGTGTGCCACGCTCTCCAGGGAACTCGACTCTGGAGCCAGTGTTGGAGCGGCCTCATGTGCATCAACCCAAGGGGTATCCAGGTAGATCCAGGCAGTTCAACACCGACTGGGCACGTGCTGCGGACAGTCGCGCTGTCATGGTGACAGAGTTGAGTTCCATACCAAGATAGAGGATGCTCTGCACGGGGGAGAGCTTGCTCTTCTCTCGGTTGACCTGTAGCCCCAGTCGATCTAGGTGCCGGAGCACCAGGTCCCTGTGTGTACACAACAGATCTCGCGAGTGAGCCAAGATAAGCCAGTCATCGAGATAGTTGAGTACCTCTCACACCTCTCTCTTCGTAAAGACTCGTGGAGACAGAGACAGACCGAAGGGGAGGACTCTGTACTGATATGCCCGACCCTCGAAAGCGAACCGTAGGAACGGGCGATGACGAGGGAGAATCGAGACATGAAAGTAAGCGTCCTTCAGGTCGATTGCCATGAACCAATCCTGACATCTGACAGATGCCAGGATGCGCTTCTGCGTGAGCATCCTGAACGGCAGCTTGTGCAGGTGTCTGTACAGGGTACGCAGATCTAGGATGTGGCGCACCCCCCCCCCCGCCTTTTTTGGGGACGATGAAGTAAGGGCTGTAAAACCCCTTGGACATCTCGGCTAAGGGGACGACCTCGCCCCGTAGTACGGGAGCATCCCGGCCTCTGACCGAGGTGGCGAGGATGCCCCGAAACTTGGGCGGGTTTCTGGCGAACTGGATCGCGTAGCCGAGACGGATCGTTCTCCTCAGCCACCGTGACGGTGTGGGAAGCTCGAGCCAAGCTCCCAGGGACCGTGACAGGGGGACTAAGGGAACGATCTGCTTCATCGACCCCCCGGGGGGTGGTTCGATGGCTGGCAGTGCGGGTCTCTCACCGGGGAGCCCCCGGGAAGAAGACTGGCTCTGCTGGTTTGCCTGCCTGGCGATGCAGGTCCCCGCACCGTCGATTTGAGAGTGCTGAGGGCTGCAAAATACATTCGATTTTGCGCCTCGCCAAGATGCAACGTCGAGTGGCCGAACACCGTCTGACAGAGGGTGAGAGCGGTTGTGAAGAACACCCAGGGAGATTCCTCCTTCCTCCTGAGCTCGTCCACCCTTGGGGGGGAGCTGCAGAGAGTCGTCGGGATCGGATGCCAGCAATTCGCTCTCCGATGCTGCGATGGACATCTCATCATCATCCGACTGCGTGAAGGAGGACACTGACGGTGTGGCACCGCCAGCTAGGGAACGATGAGGCGAGCGAGACGGAGTGCGAGCAGTCCGCGAGCACTTGGCTGACGGATTAGCGCTCGCAGAAACCCCCATATCACCCTCGCCACTCGCCTTGGCGAACGGAATGGCCTTAGCCATCCTCGTCACAGCCCGGGAAGCATGCGAGGTGGTGGCTGGTTCTCGGGAGAAGACAGCCACCCGTGACCGCAACGTCTCTATGACCATCTGCCCGCAGTGCGGGCAAGATGAGTCCAAGAAGGTTGCCTCAGCGTGTTGGACCCCCAAACACCTGACACAGACATCGTGCTTGTCCCCTCCCTCGATGAGGACACCGCACCCACGAGAACAGCGGGACATGCCGCGCTGGAGAAATTAGCTCTTTTAGAATGTGTTCAGCTCGAACACCTCTGGAACCGCTGAGACGCCCAGGGGAAGTCGCTGCAGGAAGGGACAGTCCGCTGCACCACGTCGTACAACCGGCAATGTACAATTTGCTGAGTAGCAAGAGTTGGGCTTCATAAGCGAAGGCTCCGAAGAACAAAAGGTGAATGAATGATGCATGATGAATTTCATTTGCCAATTTTCATTGGCCTTTTCTAAGTAGTCGGAAGCGATTGGTTCTCAGGGACGAACCCCATCTGTCGGTTCGACACAACGTCGAGAGACCGACAGAAAGGGAACCAGAGGTAACATCCAATCTTTTAAATGAAGAACTTTCTAAAAGCCGAAACCAGAGCACATCTATCTCGGTAGCTCTATATGCTTTTTAAACATTTAAAACCCCATTTACAGCGTTTCACAAGACACGTTGTCTGCATAAGTTGCCTATTTTTCCTGCACGCAATAGTCATTTTTAGTTTATTCGTACGTTTGTTAGAACTTTAAATCTAGATTTTTTACACGTAAAAGATATTCTTTAATGCAATTACATTTTACCAACCACGTGTAATGCACAATCCAGCACACAATCTGTCAGATCTTTCTGGAAAAACATAAAAAGCATTTTACACATACAGGAAAATACGGTGGTACTTAAAAAACTTGCAGAGTGGCCTTCTCTTGCTATTATTTTTAGTACGTTCAGTTGGTTTCTGTCAGAAAAGGTTTATGTCAGTTTCTGTCACAACACATGTTGTGAGTGAAAAGCATTCACCATAAGAAAAGGATGACAATTATATAAAACATGCCCAGTTGATTCAATTTATACTTTGTTCGTGTAAAGTTTAGATCTGAAGCAAACCGTTAAAAAAACATTGAACCATTTTGTTTAACACTTACAAATATATGCCCTTAAAACAATGTGAAACTGAAACTATCTGTTTAGACTTCTTTGCTATCAGATGTACGACACGAAATAATGGCGATGAAGAGGGTTGAAACGAAAAAGAAACAGTTACTATAGTCTCAGTCTGATGCAGTGTCATGAGTTAAGCTGTGAAAAGTGGATGAGGGGGTGTTTGAGTCCCCCAAAAATTCTTCGACCTATTACCATAAACACATCCTTAGCTACAACTCTTTTAACATAAGCTACATTTAAAACCCCACTGTTGTGACTCGGTCTTTACTCAACAGGATGCTAAGAAGTTATTTGACTATTCTACATTTTTTAACTTTAACTTTGACAGGGGGTCATAAATCAATCAAATTTTTGACACAGGGTATATGATTATACTAATGACACTGATGTCCGTCTGAGTGAACAACAGATTTCAGAATGGCTGTCGGGCGAGGACGCTTACACATTGCATAGAACGGCTCCCATAAAATACAAACGGAATAGAGTCGAAGTGTACGGTATGGATACTCAGTTCCTGGCGGATCTTGTCGACATGTCCGCCTATTCCATGGAAAACGATAATCATACATTTTTGCTGACTGTATTAAATAAGTACACATGGACGTGCGTGCTAAAGAATAAGAGCGGGCCCGAGGTTACTAAAGCCTTTGAATCTATACTCGACAAGGGACGCGTACCGCGCAAATTGCAGACGGACCGGGGAATGGAATTCTTTAACAAACATTTTCAAGATTTGATATAAAAAGCACAACATTTATCATTTTGCTACAGCTACCGATTTGAAATCGAGCGTCGTTGAGCGTTTTAACAGAAAGTTAAAAAGTCGGACGTGGAGATTTTTAACGGCCACTAATTTGCGGCGATACATAGATTTTTTTACAAGACATCACGCAAGGTTACAACAGCAGTTTTAGAATGCGACCGATCGACGTGTGCATAGAAAATGAGGCTTTGGTGTATCAAAACTTGTACGGAGGTACAAAGAACGATGAGCGCTCATTTAAATTTAAAGTTGGAGACGTTGTAAGGATTTCTAAAGTGAGAGAGGTGTTCGCCAGAGGTTATGAGCAGAACTACACAGAATAATTTTTCACCGTAGCGATCTGCATACAATAACAACCGCCGGTCTACAGACTGTCCGATTGGGGTAAGTACTATATATTCCACTTGGATTGCTGGCGATACTGAGAACAACAGGTTTAAAATCCTTTACCACTCGGGAGACCGGATGAAGACTGAGTGCTGGTGAATGGCTTTATTGTGCTGGGTGCGGCGATTAGTGATCGGGAACAGGTGTGCTGGTCAGAATTCGGGTGATTGTGAACGTGGGGTGGAGCCTGGTGTGGCCGTGACAACTGTAGCACATTTCTATGCCTATGACATTTTAAAAAGTAAATGAATATCAATAATTATTTGTCAACCCCAATGCATTCCTTTTTTGTTAGTGAGCCCCTTTCATAACATCCTTAAGACTTATAAAGGCAACCTGGGTGTAGTGGCATTAAGTAAGTGTTTTTTTGTTTTGGTTATTTGTTTTCACATATTGGTATTCAACTTTTTGATTGGCTTGTTAAATAAACAAAAAAGAAGGCAACATTTTTGCTAGGGCATTGCTCCATTGCTCCACATGCAAACTCCACACAGAAAGGCTTTCAGTCCCAGACGGGGCTCGAACCAGGGTCCATGTGCAGAAGATCTCCCATTTCTTAAGTTATTGCTATTGGAAGCTGGTATACTGAGATATCTTTGTGCATTGTTCAGCAATGTTTTCAAGGTTCAGTGGATTCATTAACATAATTATTGGGCTTTTCATCAGACGCACTCAAGAAACCTTTTTTCAAATTTAATCACAATAAATAACAGTGTATTATTGAAGACTGTTTTCAGGTGATGTGGTGTGTGACTATTATGTACTAGAAAATTAATGACTTCAGCCATAAACGTGAAAAAAAAAATACATACAGTAAATAGGCTACAACTAGACATAATAATAATCTTGGCTAAAGGTAATGGTCATGTTTTTCCTATATTTCTATACCTTTTCTTTTGCCTTTACTTTCTGTACTGCAGGAAACGTTTTCCTCGTCGAAGCAGAGACCAGGAGACGTTGGGATATCTTTCATACAGAAGTTCTCTTTATTGAGGACTTGCTGTGTGTCGCTGTAGTCATCCAAGTCTGACTTTTATTTCAGCACAGTAGAGTTTTATACCTTTCAAGGGGGCGGGATACATAGAGGTGGAGATGATTTACACAAAGCATGCAAATGCAATACAGGAATCAGCCCGTTACCGGAATTGTCCCAGCCAAGGTCTCATCAGCATAACAGTGTCATTCAAATGCATAGGTGCTAATTCAATCAGCCTGACAGTATTGCCCATACCTTCACATTATCATAGAGACAAAGGCTTAGCTGTGCCTTGAGCTTAGCATTCACCTTTAACTTGGGACCCTGCCCAATGGTCAGGAAGTGCATAAAGACAAAAGGGTAATGTCTCAGACACCTGGGCTGCCTGACTTGATCTTCTTAGAATGTCACCATCTTTACTTCAAAATTTGAAACATAATTTACAGAACTTTAACCTAGATATAACATTGTATAAATTTGTAATCCCACAGTTCCCCCTTTGAGAGTTCTAATAACTCTCACAAAATACAAATTTAGACACTTTAAAAGTTAATTCTTGTAACCTGTGATCGTTACAGGCACATAGCACTTGTTCTGTGTGGATTGTCTGTAGTGACGAACGGCATGTTCACACAGAAACATGAAATAAAGTTCTCATGGATAATAGTCTTTTCTGGTTGGAAACTGACGTTTCCTTGTGATGGGCGTGAGTCATGTGTTGAATACTGAAGTTGAAACACTTGATACTGTGGACGCATAGATAGTACACCAGTAGGAAAAAACAACAGCAGAATTGCCATTTCCTTGATCCACAGCCAGGGTTTACCTAACAGGTTTCCGAAACCATGAAGAACTATCTTCAGTCATCTGGTCTAATTTTGCTGAAAGATCAAGAATGTCTTGTTGGATTTTGTTCAAGTCCTCTGTAGGATCCATTAACCCGGTGCAGCACTCAGGGCCGATAATGGTGCAGGCTCCCCCTTGCGTTGCAAGAATGTAATCCAAGGCCACTCTGTTCTGTAAGATCATTATCTTGTGCGAAGCGAGAGTATCCGAGATGTTACCTAGGGCCAAAGCCGTATCATTGGCCAGTTTCTGTACAGAATTCGATAAGCTTCTGACTTGATCAAGGGCCTGTATGACACCATAAAATGGGATTAATGCTCCAAGAGTTCTTGACCACCATGTTTGTGCACACGTGAGTCCTGGAATGCAGCCATCTTCTTTGTTTGCGATAAGAGCTGAGATATGTAGATAAGGAGAGCTTGGGGTGGAGTGTGTATTTTCTATGATAGCCGGTAGAACATAAACCAGGGTGCACCTGCCATTGAATTGGCTGGGTAAGATGTTGTAGAAAGAAGTTCCACATAACCAAAAGGTGCCAGTAGGTGGAGGAATCATACACCACTGATTTATTGCGAAGAGTTTCATGAGAGATGGTGTCCTGTGGAGACACCCTGCTAAGTCCTTTTTTTCTCTCCCTGCTGATGGAGTAGTGTCCACATGGGATTTGTTCTCCTTTCGACAACAAGGCTGCAATGTTCACGAGGAATTTCACCCAATGGAATAGAGGCCGGGGCATAATTTTCCATGCACCAAGGAAAAGTCACTGGCAAGAGTAGATCTGTCATGATGGGAGTAGCTGAAGTTAGGTTGCAGTATGGTAATCCAGGAATGCAACACGGAGAACTGGAGGAATTGTGATGTTGTGACATGTACTCTTGTTGTATATTCCATTGGTATGACACGTGTCACAGTTGGAGATGGGGTGTGCCACCCATGGGATCCCTGCTCCTACTGAAGGTGGGTGTGGCATGCAAACGTTCTTTCCAACAAATAAGGCGTTTCTTGACATATTCATCAGCTCTAAGAATATGTTATTTCTGTAGTCTACACGTTATGCAATGTCTGTAATGATTACTAGTATGGCAATCTTGATCATGTTGATGGATGACTGAAGTTCTCGTATGTGATTCTCTGCATTGTGTATTATTATTATTTTTTTATTTTTTTTCGTGACAGTTGGCTCTGCAGTGGGTCTAGTTGTCTTTTAGAGGTTGTGGCTTCATAAGCAGGCGAGGAGGTCGGCGTGTATGGCCATCAAGTGGTATCTGCACAGAGTAAGAGAGAAAACAAAAGAAGACAGGGCAGTATCTGTGGTAAAAGACTGCAAATACTAGGGTTTTATCCTTTGTTCGATGTGAGTCTGTTATTGTTGTTCCTTCTTTCCCTATTTCTTAATTCCTGTGACACCTAAAGAACAGTGAGGTAAGGATGGACTAGTGGATGGGGATGGCCTATGAGGGAGTCTTCACCGCAGGGTTGGCCCCCGAAGCCTGTTGCATTCGGTTCTTCCCTGGGCTCCTCACAGGATCCTATCCTATCCCTGTAGGTGGGGGAACAACTTTACAGTGTGACACATTTTTCCAGGTTTTCCTTCCCTGACACAACACTGCAGCTGCTGTAATCAACATCACTTGATGTGGTCCATGCCACTTAGGTTCTAACGGCTTGTTTCTAAAAGACTTTATCATGACCTATTGACCTGGGATGATTGTGTGTCCACCTTCTGGTGGAGTCTGCCAACATGACTCAACTCTCTCTCTGGCACTCTGTACTGCCTTTGTGAGGTTTTCACAGTAAGTGATCAGGGCATCTGAGGCAATGTGTACATCAGCATTTCTAAGATCAGTCACATCTGGCATCTGCATCGGGCATCCAGTAATAATCTTTATGAGGGCTCAGTCCTACTGATCTGTTAGGTGATGCTCTCATACTACACAGTACCGCTGGCAGCGCTTCGACCCATGGTACTCCTTCCTGATGCATTTTGCTTAGCCTGGTTTTGATCTGTTTGCTCGTTCAACCTGTCTTGATGCTTGTGGCATGTATGGGCAGTGAAGATTCCATTTAATCTTTAACATTTTAGACACTTCCTTGACTACCTGTCCTGTGAAGTGTGTACCTTGATCTGAGTCAATGAAATCTGGTAAACCCCACCTGGGAATGAAATCATTCACAAGACATTTAGCAGTATTTGCAGCTGTAGCACGCCGGGTCCTGTTGGATAAGCTTCTATCCATCTCGAGAACTTGTCTATTAATACCAAAACATCAGTTTTTTCCTCACACTGAGGCAATGATATGTAATCAACTTGCAGGTAACAAAATGGTCCAGGCGGAGCTTGGGTATGTGTTGCTGCAGTAGTTGCTGCTGGCACATCATTATTTTTCTGACATGTAACACATCTCTTGACTATTTCGGTGGCTACCTTTCCGAATTTTGGATTCCACCATTGATTAGAGAACCTGTGATTCATCGTTGCTGGACCACTGTGACCCAAATTGTGTATTTGTTGAGCCAAATATGGCAGCAGCCGGATGAATCCACTGTGGCTCCTTTGTCTAACCATGTCCATGCTTCATATAGAGGAACGTGCTTCTGTGCTTTACTTCCTGAACACACTTGTACAGTTGCATAGGAACAAGCTTGTTTAGCCGCTGCATCAGCAAGAGCATTACCTTTTGCTTCCATAGTATTAGTTGTTAGATGTGCTTTCACTTCGATCACAGCTAATTTCTTTGGAAGTTTCATGGCAAACATCAGATCTTTTACTAATCCAGCATGCTTAATGGGGGAACCAGCAGAGGTTAGAAACTGTCTACTTTTCCAAATGACACCAAAATCATACCTGGAATCAGTGTAGATATTCGCAAACGATCCTGAAGCTAGCGTGCATGCTCTAGTTAAGGCTACTAGTTCTGCAGCTTGAGCTGAAAAATGATCTGAAAGACGACCTGAAGCTACCACTTCAGTGGTGGAACTGACTGCATAACCTGCTCGTCTGTTACCTTCAATGACTTGAGCTGAACCATCAACAAACATCTCCAATTCTGCATTCTCTATGGGAGTTTCTGTTACTTCACTCGTATGTAAGTGTAACACAATCATGAGTCATTTCTCCAACATCCTCTAAGACAACTTCAGTCATTGCAGACATCATACACCATGAGGATGGGTTCATGACTGGCGCATGCTGTAAAACAATGTTCGGGGCTGTGAGGGTTGTTAACCAATTTCCCCAACGAGAGGAGGTGACAGAAGTGACCTTTGCTTGATTAGTGCGGACACTGCATGAGGGCATCTTAAGTTTACAGTCTGTCCTAACACCATTCCTGATGAAGCCTGAAGAGCTAGATGAACTGCCAGCACTGCTCTAAGACCTGGGCCCATACCTTGAGCGACTATGTCAAGTTTACCAGAATAGTAATGAATTGGGCGTAAACTTCCCCCATGATCTTGCATTAGACATGCAGTCATAAAGCCTAAGTGTTCATGGACATAAAGCACGAAAGGTCTATCAGACTGTGCAATTCCTAATGCTGGTGCTTGACATAGTGCTTTCTTCAAATCATTGAAAGCTTTTAGATGAATTTCTTCCATGCAAACAGTATCAGAATCTTTAACCTGGCCTTTCAACAAGTCATAGAGCGGCTGAGCAATCGAGGCATAGTCTTCAATCCAAGGTCTACAGTAACCTGCTGTTCCTAAAAATGATTGCAGTGTTTTAATGTTAGTAGGTGAAGGTATGGCTTGGACTGAAGCAGCTCGATCCTGTGTAATGGATCTATTTCCTGCACCAATTGTTTGACCCAGAAACGTGACTTGATTTTTAGCAATTTGAGCTTTGAGAAAGTTGCATTTGTGTCCTCTTTTTTGCAGATAGTCCAACAATGCTGCCAATTCAGTTTGATGTACCTCGTGATCTGTTGAGGTAATCAAAATATCATCGACATATTGAATCATAGTGGACTGTTTGACTGGACATTTTGGGTCACACAAATCACGCCTGACAGCCTCATGGTATATGGTCGGGGAATTTTTAAATCCCTGCAGCAAACGTGTCCACTGGTATTGCTCATAGTCAACTGTAAAAGCTAACCATGTCTGGCTGACAGAGTGTAAGGGTACAGAAAATAATCCATTAGACATATCGATTACTGAAAAAGCCTCACGATCTAATGGTATGCCATTACAAATTGTAGATGGATCTGCTAGAAGGGGGGTGACTTTATCAATATGTTTATTGGCTACTCTGTAGTCTATGGTGAGTATCCATGTCCCATTGGATTTCTTGATGGGCAATATGGGTGAGTTACAGGGACTGTTGGTTTTAACTAGCACTCCTTGCTTCAGCAATTTTTCTACAATAGGTTTGATTCCCTGTATAGCTTCCTTATTGATCGGATATTGTTTGGTAACAGGAGGTGGAGTTCCTGTCAATTTGACTGGTTCTACGCTTGTCAAAAACCCGCAATCATCCTTGTCTTTAGCCCAAATTTGATGATTCTGTAAGAAAGCATACTCAGGAGTGGTTGCATTATTGGTAGAAACTTGTGCTGAAGAAATCTTTATGCAAGCAGATTCTGAAGACATGTCTAAAATTAGATGTATTTGTCTCAGTAGATCCATGCCTAGAATTGCGCCTGTATTTAATGGAGCACATAGCAATTTTGTTGTCAGAGTTCCCTTTCTGTCGGTCTCTCAACGTTGTGTCGAGCCGACAGATGGGGTTCGCTCTTGAGAACCTATCAACTTATGACTAGTTTAAAAAAGGCCAATGAAATGTGCATGCCGGACTCCGCCCCCTGATATCCGGGTATAAAAGGGAGACGGCGTGCTGCATTCATTCACCTTTTGTTCTTCGGAGCCTTCACACTGATCAACTTCGAGACTTCAATCTCTACGCCGATTTACTTCTGGAATCTTATGACGTGGTGCAGCGGACGGTCCCTTCCTGCAGCGACTTTCCCCTGGGCGTCTCGGCAGTTCCAGAAGTGTTCGGTTTTTTTTCTAAAAGAGCAAATTTCTCCAGCGTGGCATGTCCCGCTGTTCTCATAGGTGCAACACACTCATCGAGGAGGGGGACGGACACGATGTCTGCTTCCAGTACGCTGGGGCAGACGTTGTGGATACGTCCTACTCGCAATGCGGGCGGTTGACAATTCAGACGTTGCGTCACAGGCGCTGTGTTCCTACAGGGCTCAGCCACCACCTCGTCTGCTCCCTGTTCCGTGACGGCAGGACTACGGCCCTGCCGCCCGCTACGGCAAGCAGCGAGGGTGATATGAGGATCACTGTGAGCGCATATCCGCCAGCCACTGGCCCTGAACAGCTGAAAACCCGGCAGATGTAACGCGCTGTCCGGTATGGTGTCATTGAGCCATGTTTCTGTGAAACACAGCGCAGCGGAGTTGGAAAAATCTTTGTTTGTCCTGGTGAGTAAGAGTATTTCGTCCATTTTGTTGGTAAGCGAGCGGACATTCGCCAGGTGTATACTAGGCAGCAGGGTCCTAAATCCACGTCGTCGGAGTCTGACGAGCACACCCGCTCACTTTCCCCGCTTGCGTCTATTACAGCGTTTGTATAGAGCTGCCGCTCCTCCGATTAAAATGTCCAGTAAGACGTCTGAATTTTCAAAATTAGGGAAAAGATTGATAGAAGGGCATTGCTTAATGTTAAGTAATTCGTCCCTGGAAAAAGTGATTAAAGAAGAGTAGCTCAAAACATGAAAAACAAACAAAAAAGACATAAGTACTAGAGCGCTCCAAACCGAGGCAGCCATCCGCGGCGCCATCTTGTGGTTACATGGCATCCTTGGCGGGGGTGGTCCCCCTCGGGTAGATGCACATGCAACCGCTCCAACACTGGCTACAGAGTCAGGTTCCTTGGAGAGCGTGGCAAACCGGCAGCAGGCGTATGGTCATCACGCCTGCCTGCCGACGCACCCTAACCCCATGGTCTTCTATGACCTTTTTGCGGACAGGAGTCCCCCTAGGGCAGGTGTCAAGACACGTCGTGGTGACGACAGATGACTCCCTGCAGGGTTGGGGTGCCGTGTGCAACGGGCACACAGTGTCGGGGCGGTGGACGGGTCGCCGCCTGCGTTGGCATATCAACTGCCTAGAGTTGTGGGCTGTGCTACTTGCACTGAGGAGGTTACAACCTCTCGTGTGGGGCAAACACGTGCTGGTCCGGACGGACAGCACAGCTGCCGTGGCGTATATCAATCGTCAGGGTGGCGTTCGCTCACGGCAGCTAACACGACTCACCCGACGCCTCCTTCTTTGAAGTCAGCAGGTGATCAGCTCCCTGCGAGCCACACACATCCCAGGCATCCTGAACCAGACAGCCGAAGCGCTCTCTTGTCAGTCGACGCCTCGTGGAGAGTGGCGACTCCATCCCCGCGCCAGCTCATTTGGGAGCAGTTCGGCCAGGCACAGGTGGACCTGTTGCCTCCCCGGACTCCACCCATTGTCCGCTTTGGTACTCCCTGACCGAGGGACCTGTAAGGTATGGTCGGATCAAAGTTTACCAGCTGTGATCATAAAGCACAGTAACCTCTCAGCCGGCCTACGACCAGGCACCAACAAGTCTGGCCAACAGTCCTATTCTCAACACCTTCATCACTGACCAGGACAGATTCGTATACTCTCCCCTGGACTTCAAAGGACTTCAAAGTGAGAAAAGCCATGTGGCCCCCAGGGACTGAGAGCCTCAAATTCTTCCAAAATAATGTCTCTTTCTCTTTCCTTAGCCACAAAAGACTGGTTTAAAGTGTATACACATGTATCTCTACATTGTTATTCTCCTTCACCTATAACCTCAAAGGTATTTGTGCTTAGTGGTATTCTGTGTATATTTACATTCTTGTCCAAACTACAGGTCAATGTAATTGTAACCCTTTCATGTTTCATATCTACGTGTTTCCCTTTTCATTTCTTAGAATATGGTGTATAGCACAGTAATGTATTTTATACCATACTCATTTTATTCTATTCTAAGTCTATTCCTGCTCCAAACTCCCAGGCGACCATAAATGCAAATGAGTTAGTGTGCCGGACAAAGAAACATGTTTTCGCGCCCAAAACCATCTCATCACATTGGATCGACCACCTTGGAGGGGCGTGACGCCCTCTGTGTTAAAACATCTGAACACGCAGGAAAGCTTGCTCTTTTGTGTATGTTTGTTCGCTTGTGTGTGTTCGAGCTTGTGTGTGTTCGCGCTCGTGCACGTTCGCTCGCTCATTTATTTCAACCTCTCGAGACCTGTCTCTCCTCGGAGACAGCTTCTTCCGGCAGTTTGCTTCAGCTAAATCCGACGGACTCATGGCTTGCTCCGAACACATCAGGACCCTTTGATATGCGCGCCAGCACGTGTCCCGAGAAACAAAGAAGCCAATGCAAGTATCTGAACTATTGCTAACTAGTTGCGTATAAGCTTTGTCCCTTTTAAATAAGGAGATTGTCCTCGATGGTTCGTGCAGATGTGAACAGCTGATTTAATACTGCCATTTTCTTTGCTTTATCTATTTCTTACATTCTCTACTGTTTTACGTTTTTATGTTTGTTTGTTAATGTTTGTTTTTTGTTAGCTAGTTGATTTTATTTCCCCCATAGTGTAGATAAATAAACCGCATTTGTATCCACGCTCGAATCGTTTCTGTGTTTACTTATCACATATCAACGTCACTTAAACTGCTTGATTTCGTTAAGATTTCTGAAGTGGTACTGTACTACAGTAAGAATATTGTTCATCCAAGGCCAGGAAAGTAATATTTCTTAGAGTTAATATACGATCTGCTGATCACTCGCTGGACGAGTACATTGTCTGTCACTATTAATTCTGCTGCATCAGTTAAAGTGTATAAAATAGGTAATGGTTAATAACCATTAATTATACGTATGTTACTGTGGTTAAAGTCATAGTTTCCCCGAAATACACTATACACCCCTCAGCACGGATGCCCTTGCGCACATCTGGCCGCGGGACAAGCGGAAGTATGCCTTCCCCCCAGTGAGCCGCATTGCACAGACCCTGTGCAAGGTCAGGGAAGAGGAGCATCAAGTGGTACTAGTTGCGCCCTACTAGCCCAACCGGACTTGGTTCTCAGAGCTGGTGCTTCTGATAACAACTCCCCCCTGGCCGATTCCCCTGACAGACGACCTTCTGTCACAGGAGAAGGGCACGTAATGGCATCCCAGGCAGACCCCTGGAACTTCCATGTCTGGACGGGACGAGAAGATCCTGAGTGGCCCACCCCCTGCGATGGTTGGGACATCTCTCAGGCTAGGGCCTCGGCTACTAGGCGGCTATACGCCCATAAGTGGCGCCTCTTCACGTCCTGGTGCTCTTCTCGAAGAGAAGACCCGCGGAGTTGCTCGATCGGGAACGTGCTGTCCTTTCCTCAAGAGAGACTGGAGAGTAACCTCTCCCCCCTCCTCACTGGGAGTGTATGTAGCCGCTATGGCCGCTCATCACAACCCAGTTGCTGGGAAGCCTCTGGGACAGCATGACCTGGTCATTAGGTTCCTAAGGGGCGCAAGAAGGTGACCGCCTCATCCGCGCCCCATACCCTCTTGCGACCTAGGTAGCGGGCCTCAAGAGCCCCCCCCCCTTCGAGCCCATCGGAGCTGACGCTCTTTCTCACCTCACGATAAAGACGGCTCTCCTGATGGCGCTCACCTCCAAGAGGCAAGGGATCCGCACTGCTCGTCATTGAACCACCGCCTGAGAGGTCGATGAAGCAGATCATACCCCTACCTCCTGTCTCGGTCCCTTGGAGACTGACTAGAGCCCCCAAACCGTCACGGGGCTACGGGATACGATCCGTCTCGGCTACGTGATACAACTTACCAGACGCCCGCTCAAGTTTGGGACATCCTCTTACCTCAGTCAGAGGCGAGGATGCTCCCGTGGTTCGGGCCAGGGTCACCACCCCTCTGGCAAGCGATCGTGCTCGTCCCTCTGGCCGAGATGTTCAATGGGTTCTGCAGCCCGTACTTCATCGTCCCCAAAAAGGGGGGTTGCTAGATCTGCTTACCCTGAACAGGCACCTACTCAAGCTTCCGTTCAGGATGCTCACGCAGAAGCGCATCCTGGCATCTACCAGATGTCAAGATTGGTTCATGCAATCGATCTGAAGGACGCTTACTTTCATGTCTCACTATCGAGTGCGGGCATATCAGTACAGAGTCCTCCCTTTCGGTCTGTCCCTGTCCCCACAAGTCTTCACGAAGATCGTGGAAGCTGCCCTCACTCCCCCTGGGGAGAGAGGTGTGTGGGTACTAACTATCTCGACGACTGGCTCGTCTGGGCACACTCACGAGATCTGTTGTGTACACACAGGGACCTAGTGCTCCAGCACCTAGATCGGTTGGGACCACAGGTCAACCGAGAAAAGAGCAAGCTCTCCCCTGTGCAGAGCATCCTCTTTCTCAGTATGGAACTCGACTATGTCTCCATTACAGCATGACTGACTCAGAGCACGCTCAGTCAGTGTTGAACTGCCTGAAACACTTCAGGCAGTCAGCGGTCCCCCTGAAACTTTCAGAGGCTCCAGGGCACATGGCGTCCTCAGTGGTCCCCCTCGGGTCGATGCACATGCGACCACTCCAACACTGGCTACAGAGTCGGGTTCCCTGGAGAGCGTGAGACACCGGCAGCAGGCAAATGATCATCACGCCTTTCTGCCGACGCACCCTAACCCCCTGGTCTTCAATGACCTTCTTGCGTACAGGGTCCCCCTAGGGCAGATGCAAGGCACGTCGTGGTGATGACGGATGCCTCCCTGCAGGGTTGGGGTGCCGTGTGCAATGGGCACGCAGTGTCGGGGCGGTGGACGGGCCCCCGCCTGTGTTGGCATATCAACTGCCTATAGTTGTTGGCTGTGCTACTTGCACTGAAGAGGTTGCAACCTCTCGTGCAGGGCAAGCACATGCTGGTCTGGTCACGACTTGCCCGACGCCTCCTCCTCTGGAGTCAGCAGGTGACAACGTCCTTGCGGGCCACATTCATCCCGGGCGACCTGAACCAGACAGTCGACGCGCTCTCTCATCAGTCGACGCCTCGCGGAGAGTGGCGACTCCATCCCTGCGCAGTCCGGCTCATATGGGAGCGGTTTGGCCAGGCGTAGGTGGACCTGTTTGCCTCCCCGGACTCCACCCATTGCCCGCTTTGGTACTCCCTGACCGAGGGTCCCCTTGGCACAGATGCCTTAGCGCACAGCTGGCCGCGAGACAAGTGGAAGTACGCCTTCCCCCCAGTGAGCCTCATTGCACAGATTCTGTGCAATGTCAGGGAAGAGGAGCATCAAGTGTTACTAGTTGCGCCCTACTGGCCCAACCGGACTTGGTTCACAGAGCTGATACTTCTGACGACAACTCCACCCTGGCCGATTCCCCTGACGAAGGACCTTCTTTCGCAGGGGAAGGGCACGTTGTGGCACCCGAGACCAGACCTCTGGAACCTCCATGTCTGGCTCCTGGACGGGACGAGGAGATCCTGAGTGGCCTACCCCCGGCGGTGGTTGAGACCATAACTCAGGCTAGGGCCCCTGCCACTAGGCAGCTGTACGCCTTGAAGTGGCGCCTCTTCTCATCCTGGTGTTCTTCTCGAGGAGAAGACCCACAGAGATGCTCGATCGGGAACGTGCTGTCCTTCCTACAAGAGAGACTTAAGAGAAATCTCTTCCCTTCCACACTTAAAATGTATGTAGCCGCCATCGCCGCACATCACGAACCAGTTGCTGGCAAGTCTCTAGGACAGCATGACCTGGTCATTATGTTCCTAAGGGGCGCAAGAAGGCTGAATCCGCCTCGTCCGCACTCCGTGCCCTCTTGGAACCTTGAAGTGGTCCTGAGGGGCCTCCAGAGGCCCACCTTAGAGCCCCTGGGAGATGCCGCTCTTTCTCATCTTACAATGAAGACGGCTCTCCTGGTGGCGCTCACCTCCAATCAAGAGGGTAGGGGACCTAAAAGCATTTTCAGTGTCCACAGAGTGCCTGGAATTCGGGCCTGGAGACTCTCACGTGATCCTGAGACCACGGCATGTCTACATGCCCAAAGTTCCCACCACTCCCTTTCGTGACCAGGTGGTGAACTTACAGGTGCTCCCCACTGGGGAGGAAGACCCAACCCCATCCGTGTTGTGTCCAGTATGCACATTGCGCCTCTACTTGGACTGCACGCAGAGCTTCAGAAGCTCTGAGCAGCTCTTTGTCTGTTTTGGAGGTCAGCAGAAGGGGAGGGCTGTCTCCAAACAGACACTGGCGCACTGGATTGTGGACGCCATTGCTACAGTGTACCAGTCTCAAGATCGCCCGTGCCCGTTGGCAGTGAGGGCACACTCCACCTGGGGTGTAGCCTCCTCGTGGGCACTGGCTCAGGGCGCCTCTCTGGCAGACATCTGCAGAGCTGCGGGTTGGGCTACGCCCAACACCTTCATGTGGTTCTACAACCTCCGCGTGGAACCGTGTCAGCCCATGTCTTGCAGGGAAACAGGTAAGAAACGGTGACCGGTAGGGCATACGCCTGCAAAAGCGCCTTCCCCCCTTCCCTCTAGGTGGGTCAGTGTGCTATTTCCGCCTCCCTTCTTCCCCCCACTGGGTGAAGAATAGGCATTCCATCCATCACTAAGCACCTTCCTGGGGGCCAGGCTGGGCAGAGCAGCCCTGCCCCCTTAGGCCGGGTACCAGTTGAGTTATCTACCACATAGCTCTAACCGGACCTAGTGCTCCAGATGTGGTAACCCCCCACTGGGTGGTTCGGTCTGATGTATCCCACCTCAGCAACCCATGACCTCCCTATGTGAACTTCCACCTTGCGGTTAACTCCTTCAGTCCGCATATTTTCCCATGAGTTCTCCCCTGATGGCGAGACCATGTTGGTGTCTCCACTAATCTCCTCCCTACGGCAGGAAGTGGTCTCTGTAGCGCATTTCCTCAGTGAGGAAATAACGCTTACCCAGTGGCCCTTACGGTGTTGGGCGGCTTCTCGCTGTTAGAGAAACAAGGCCTCCGCCTGTGACGGCCGGTGGTAGGGGGCTTCCCACCTTTTTGGTAAAAGCTCTGGGGCCCCCCTATTTCTCCACTGGATGGTCACAAATTTCGCAATGGCGCTCACGTCTGACACGCCTAGGCCAGTCAGCGTCACCTCGCTAGAGATTGTGACGCGGCACAGCGCCGTGGAGTTTTCCAGAGGAACCCCATCTGTCGGTTCGACACAACGTCGAGAGATGTATGTAACCTCAGTTCCCTGATGGAGGGAACGAGACGTTGTGTCCTTCATGCCACAACGCTGGCCACCCACCGCAGTGGTCGAGGGATGCTCTCAGGCTCCTCAGCCCAAAAGGTGAATGAATGAGCATGCCGTCTTCCTTTTATACCCGGATATCCGGGGCGGAGTCCGGCATGCAAATTTCATTCGCCAATTTCATTGGCCTTTTCCAAAGTCAGAAGATGAAAGGTTCTCAAGACAAACCCTATCTTTCGGTTCGACACAACGTCTCGTTCCCTCCATCAGGGAACTGAGGTTACATACGTAACCAAGACGTTTTACAGATAGAAGAAATTTCATTTGTAGATAAGGAAAGATTAAAAAGACAAGTTAGTGGTGACGCAATAATATCAGCTGACAGCTTTAGAAAATGAAAAGAAACCAGCCTGTTTCCTACTATCTAAAGATTTGAGTTCCTTATTAACCTCCAAATCTGTTACTAAGTTAAAATCAAATAATTGTTTTAATTTAGATTGATTTACACTAGAGTTAACAGTTGATGGATTGTCATAGGTCAAGATTTGGGGCTCATAAGTCGTCCCAATGGCCACAAAGTGTTCATTAAAACAATCTAATATCTTGACCTTGTCTACAATTTTATATGAATCCTTAATAATGCATGATGGAAAATCTGATTTTGATTGATTAACAATGAGACTTTTAATGTTTTTCCAAAAAGATTTATAATTGTTTAGATTATTAGTAATTCCTGAAAGGAAGTAGTCAACCTTAGCCTTTCTAATTGCACCAGTGGATTTATTTCGCAATTGTCTGAGAATTAACCAGTCTTCCTTTAGATTAGTACTTCTCGCTTTAGACCATGCCAAGTTACATTCTCGAAGCAAATTTGACAATTTGGGGGTAAACCATACATTTCTACCTTTAACTGTAAACTTTTTTAGAGGAGCATGCTTATTTATTAAATAGGTAAAATTTTCATGAAAATAATTCCATGCACTTTCAACCTCTGGAATAAGAGTAATTTTTTCCCCAGTCGAAGTGATATAAATCATGTAAATAAGCTTGTTCCTCGAAGTGTTTCATATCCAGTTTAATAATAATACATGGTTTAGATTTAGGAATTTTTGTATTTCTAACCGTAGCAACAACACAGTTATATCATTTACAAATACAGATGCCCTGGAGTATTTATGAGGGACATTAGTTATGATTAGATCAATTAAGGACGAATTTTCAGGATGTTTTATATTTGGTCTTGTTGGGCTATTTACTATCTGAAAAAGATTAGTCGAATTACAGTATGCTTTTAAATCATCTGATACTGGTTGCAACCAGTTACAATTTAAGTAAATTCTTTAGTTCTTTAGGATCTAGATCTATTATTGTCATCTGTGCCAAAGTAGTTAAGGTTTCTTTTACTGCTGAGAGTGGCCTGTAGCACCCAACTAATGTAATATTGCAGGTTTTAGAAACCTCAATATTAGAGCTAAAAGATCAAATAGATTTTTTACTGATTTAGAAAAAAGTACATTCGTAATATATTTAGTTTTAATGTAAACTGCAACTCCACCTCCTCTATAAGATCGATCAGCCCTATAAATATTATAAGCAACAATGCTTATATCCCTATCTAAAATAGATTTTTTAGCCATGCCTCTGATAGGACCATAATATCTGCATCAATACAATCCGCCCAAATACGTGACATATCCAACTAAGCTACGAACATTTAAATGAACAATCCCGAGTCCAGTCCTTGATTTAAAATCAGCAGGTGTGTTAAAACTTGTGACAACATCAGGACCTAGATTCGGTTTTACATTTCCAGAAATCAAATGTAACAGTACAATAAGCGCCCTCTGCAATTTAGATTTCTTGGGTAAATTTTCTTCATTTGTTAAATTCGTAAAAGACCCAAGGGAACTGCCAGTAACAACGAAATAATCTTGCAAAACCATGATTCTCGCAAGCCTTATCAAGTGGCCAGAGTCCAAGCTCCTAAATAAAAAAAGAAAATAATGAAGTAACACTCGTTGTGTTTTCGAGCGTAGCCTTTTTTGATTAATTTTCTGTTGAGCATGTTGATCTTTCAAGGAATTGTTTAACACCGTGAACACTACCGCTCGTCATAAAGAAAAAAAAGAAATAATACAAAAAAGTATAATGCCATATTTAACTTGTTCCTGAGTTAAACACAATATGCAGATTATTTGTAGAAATTGTCCAGTAATCCCAGAAAACTCTCCCAAGGCTGTTTCAGAGGCGATAATATAGTTGAGTCTCATGAAAGTTCCAAGTTGAGTAATATTGAAAACGAAGACTGCGAGACAAATTTCTACATTTAGAAACCACCCCGAACAATGCCATTCATATCTTGTTCAACGTTCATATTGTTGCAAATTGTTCTGGTATATTGTAATTTTAGGTTCTTAGTCCTGATAACAATATTTAAAGTAATAACATACCTAGATTAAATACTTTAATTGAATTACAGACCGTTTCTGACAATCAAAGCATTTTCAGTTAAGTTTCATCAGTGTACATCGCATAGAGAAAAACTTGCAATAATACAATGTATCTTAATACCATATACTGTCTTCAATTCCCCCCTAGTATTTGCATTATTAAGTTTTTAATTATGATGTAAAACTTTGTGAAAATTGTGAAAAGCGCTATTTAAATAAAAAATAATATTTTGCAGGTAAACATGTGCTTGAATTCTTAGCTCATTGGTTAGGCCCACTTATACTCATAGTTTAAAAGCATTATATAGACATGTGTGATCTTATTTGCTAAATGTGTTAGTCAGGGATCTCCAACCCTGCTCCTGGAGAGCTACAGTCCTGCAGACTTGCTCAAACCCGCTTCAGCATACCTGTAATTATGAAACAACCCTGAACACCTTGATAAGATGGTTCAGGTGTGTTTGATTGGGGTCGGAACTGAAATCTTCTGGGGTGCGTTTCCCAAAAGCATAGTTAGCCAACTATGGTCGCAAGTTCCGTCGTTCCAGCATAGTTCAACGATTTAAGTGTTTCCCGAAACCATCGTTCCAACGATCAATAGCAAACAGCATGGCAAAGTAGCGTGGTTGGAACTACAGGTCTACAGCTGTGTTTAGAAGCATAGTTCCTTTTTATTATGACATGTAGACTTACATCATGCCTTTGAGCAAACTAAGCAAGCAACATGCAGTGCATTCTATATCCATAATTCGAAATACAAACAAATTTAATTTCACATCTTTTAGTTAAGAAAATACAAGCGCTGTTTTTTGAAAAGTGCGCATGCGCACGAAAGTACGTGCACCAGGACCCTGGGGAATCCCTGGGCGGAGTGACGTAGGAGGAAACTTATGAATGAATGAAATATCGTGAAATAAAACAACAGGTAACAAAATAGGATAACTAAAGTCGCCGTTAAAATGCAATGTATGTTATTTACAGCAAGAATTTGACATTAATTAGATCGGAACGTATTTATTAGTAGACGCCATTACTCCACCACCTGTATGGCGTCATGAACTAGATTGCCGAACCAACTTGGTTCAAGCGATTGATCTCCGACAGAGTTACTACGGTTTCGGGAAACAGTCGTAGCTACATCGTTAATTTCTCCAATGATCCATCGTACTAGTGGTCAACCAGCGAGTCATGTCGTTGTTCGGGAAACGCACCCCTGGACGGTAGCTCTTCAGGGGTTGGAGACCACTGGTATAAGTTACATGTTAAATAGTGATGGGTCGTTCATGAACGATTCGTTCTTTTTGAACGAATCTTTAAAATGACTCAGGAGTAACGAGTGTCTCAGCGAGTGATTCGTTCATTTTGTGTTGACCGCGCATGTGCAACATTGTACCAGAAACAGTAATGAAGTTCGCATGGATTAAAGTTCTCCGTCGCTACGACGGATTTCCGTTAATTGCAGCGAGTCTACGATGGATTTCCGTCAATTGCAGGGTTCCCGCCTGTCCTTAATGTCATAAATTCACTTTTCATGATTTTAACCCTTTGACGCGTACGATCACACCGGTGTGATTAGAACATTCAACGCTTTGACTGGCACTGAGCCAGAGACCGACTCAATCCTGCTACCTATCACAACCAGGCTCGAGAGAAGAGAGAATTTTACTTGCCCGACCGGACAAGTAACTTGAAAAAAATAACACTGTTAGACATAGAATAATAAGAATATGTGCATTAGAGACAGAGCTACGTGCTTGTGTGAAGTTCGTTTGTCGTTGTGCTTGTTTGTGTGTGACATTAATCAATAGCGCATCGCTCGCCGACACTGAATCCTGTTATTTAATTATGTCATCTGGCTGTGTGTCTGAGGGAATGAAGTGCACAATTTAACATACTACACAAGTGTTGGTCTAGGATTTGTCTGCGTCTACACTATATGAGGATATGCTAAGAGTTGCTAAGAGTTTATTTTACCAGCATTGTACTGTTTGAGTGAAGCTATCGTCAAAAACATATTAACTCGGGCGCCGTCTTTACGACAAGTCGTCAAAATAAAAGTCCCGTTAAACTGAACACTCGGACGAAAAAATACTGTAGTGTACTATAGTATGTGCTATGGAAAATTGTAGTACCCTTGTAGTAAATTGATAAACTAGAGTAAATGCATAGTATACTATAATAAAGTTAAAAAACACTAGTATCTAGGAATTTTACGGCAGTTTACTATAGTAAATACTGTAATATACTACAGTAATTAATGTGGACAAATATACCACTATTGTATAGTAAAAAATTAAAAACACAGTAACTTTACTTAGAAATATTAAATCAAATTTAGGTAAACAAAAAGATTATATGGCCTTAATTTATCCATCTGTATGTAACATTAATGTCATTTGTCAGTTACCTGCCTATTCATGTGATGAACTGCACTTGCACATTTTTTAATGATGACAACAGACGTTTTATACTTGTGCTACGACTAGTGTTGTAGTACTCGAGTCCGGTCTCAACCATTTTGTGATGGTCTTGTCTCGGTCTCAACGGTCTTTGGTCTCGGTCTTGTCTTGGTCTCAGATTTAGTGGTCTCTGGTTTTTTTTTTCAAGACCACAACTGTGGGAATTACAATAAAATGATGGTGCATTGTCTGATTTAAGTGTTAACATTATTAATGTGATTGGATGTAAAACTTTAATGCCCGGTTTCACACACAAGGCTTAAGACTATAGTCCCAGACTAAAATAAAAGTTTGAGCTGTCTTAACTGGAAATAAATATCCCTGACATATCTTAAAATATGTCGTTGCCATTGTTTTGTCTCAAGATGCACACCAGCAGTATTTTTATCCAAGGCATTTTAATAAAAGTGAATTAAATATCCTAATTTAACTAAGGCATAGTCCTGGCTTAAGTTAAGCCTTGACTGTTGTGCCAGATGAATGGGGGAATGTCCTACAAGAAATCTGTCAACAAAATGAATACAAAGGTCCACAATATCCAAGATGTGATTGCAAAAAAAGGTACTTGTATTAGATCTTGTTTCTTTATATTATAAAGTCTGACATGATCTGAAAACGTGATATTTTGCTACTGAATAATAGATAAGAACGCTTAGAACGCATGATTCTGTAATTATGACTTTTTAATGTGGATCTTTTAGAATTTTAGAGAGTACTAGTCTTTGTCTTGACTCGGCCTGCCTTGGCCTTGGCCTTGTCTTGGTCTCGGCCATTCAACATCTTGGTCATGTTTTGGTCTAGACACCCTCTGGTCTTGGTCTTGTCTTGGTCTCGGTTTAGGTGTCTCGACTGCAACACTAGCTACGACTGTTTGGCCTGTGCTACAAAACCTCTGTAACACCATTGCTATGTAAAAGTTAACGTACAGCCCTGCCACTAATAATATTTATTGCTTGCCTTTGTTCTATAGCAATCACGGAGAGTATAACCAACTTCAGACACTAGGTAAAACGCTTAGAAGCAAACTTGAGCACTCGGAATCCGAAACAATTATACTGACACTTCATATGAAGTTTTTTTTATGTTCGTACAAGTAGGCTAATACTACACAAGTGATCTCTTATTAAATAATTGCACATTTAAATGATTTCAATAGCCTATTATTTTATACTTTGCAAACTGCATGAGACTTTTTAGTAAAAAACAACAACCTGTAAACTTTATTGCATACCTAATTGACTCAAAATTGTTAATGAATTATAAATACATAACTTTACAGAAATGCTGTCAGGTAATAATTAAATAACTGTTTCTCATAACTTGTCCCTAACTACAATATAAGTTATTTCTTATTATATATCTGATCAAAACTAGCATAAATAAACGTTATGGGGTAATTTGGCTATTAACATGCAACATTAATTTAACTCTGCTCAGATGAACGAAATGACTCGAAAAAAGATTCGTTCATTTTGCTGAACGAGATTCAAACATCCGAATCGCAAAAATGAATCGAATTTACCATCACTAATGTTAAATTTGCAACATTGTGGTCATGTGAGATGTTTAATTCCATTGTATGTCCCACATGTAACAGAATAACAATAGAACTGAGCTGACTTGAAAGTCATATGAATACTGATATTCATTTATTTTTTTTCTAAACAAACTTGGCTATAGAAATATGCAAGTGTATATGAAAATGCTTAGAGAAAGATGCAAATAAACTTACACTTCATTAGCCTGATATTCTGAATATGGCCATGCCTTTCAGCATTTAATAGGTCCATTTAAACAATACTTGATTTTGAATTATATTGTAATCATTCTATATAGACTTATGCCCTCAAAATACATTGTTCAGAATATATTTTAGATAAAATCTTGCAATTTACAAGCCTAGTCTCTTGCTTCATTTTGTTTGAGCAATGCCGCCACGCCAGTAGGTGGTGATAAAGCTTGGTGGTCCAATGTGCATGCACAAAATGACGTGTTAAAATGTAATTTACAGGTTAACGTGTCGTTTCAAACTACGTGAATTTGAAAATCAGGAAGACACAATAGGGCACAATACAGTAAAGAAATTTAAAATAAAACACTGTAAATTGGTTTAAAAAAATGTATTCTCTTTGTGAATTAGGACTTTGTGAATGCTGGTATGTTATATTTTTATGCGCTGAAATTAGCTTTATGTATCAGATTCCATTAAAGAGAAGACCCAAGAGATAGAGACGAGCAAAAAAACAAAAGAAAATGTACTAGTTTGCTACAACACAACAGGCACTGAGTGAAAATATATATCAGAGTTAGGCTCTGCACAGCCAAATCAAACACATGCTCAGAATGAGACAGGTAGAGAATCAAACACAGCAGAGCAGTCAGAACAATAAACCAAGGAAGCTATGATTAGAGAAAGGCTGAAACATGCACAATTATACAGAGTAAGCACGCATTTATAGAAACTACTACAGTCACAAGAGAAAATCATGAGAAGAGCACAATACTAATAATGAAAGAATGATTGGGAACAGGTGTGATCTGCATGCGCAGCACATGGGGCACCAATTGTTTAACTCTCCTGGCACATTATCTGCTTTACAAATTTGAAAGTGCTTAACAAAATTGTGAACACACTTTTTTTTAAGTTATCTACATTAGACAAAATTCATTGCACTTGGGTTTCATTGGGAAACTGTCATTTACAAGTCTACACTCATTTACCAACACCAATGGTATTTAATGGTCTCTGGGCTCTGTAAAGCAGAACAACACATCTTCTGTAATATACAGAATTTTTAAGTTAACAACAATTTTAACAACAAATATGCATATTAAGAACACATTATGCTCATAAGGTAAATAAATGAATGTAGCCTACATTAGCAGTTGCATTACAAATATCGACTACTTAATGCTCAGGTGGCACAAGCACCATATGAATACAGAGCTATGAAAACCGGAATGTCATGTCCCATATAACAACAACGGGACAACAGTGTGGCGTCTTCATGCAGACTGATCAGTGTATGACGTCAAAGTACCGCAAGAGCAATTACATTTACATTTATGCATTTGCAATCCCCTGGGATCGAACCCACATCCTTGGCGTTGTTAGTGCCATGCTCTTACCTCTGAGCTACAGGAAAGCACTGCTTCTCTTTCCAGCATGACAATCTCAACCCTTCAATTCGCCTACTTATACTAGCCCTAATAGTAGGCACCGTTTTTGTGTTGGAATAGTAGGTGGGTCATTCCACGAAATCGGTGCCTTTTCAACTTTGAAAAATTTAAATATAAAGCAAGTTTAATGTCTTTTTTTCTTAATGTCCATACAATGAACACATCTTAAAATTTCATGAAATTGTGTTGTCATCTCAGGCTCTTTAATTTTTTTATTTTATGACTTTTTATTTGCCTCATGTTTGAAGTTTGAATTAAAGTTGGTCAGCTGACCAACTTTATGGAGATGCAGACTTCATTTTCCAACAGGACTTGGCACCTGCACACAGTGCCAAAGCTACCACTACCTGGTTTAAGGACCATGGTATCCCAGTTCTTAATTGGCCAGCAAACTCGCCTGACCTTAACCCCATAGAAAATCTATGGGGTATTGTGAAGAGGAAGATGCGATATGCCAGACCCAACAATGTAGAAAAGCTGAAGGCCACTATCAGAGCAACCTGGCCTCTCATAACACCTGAGCAGTGCCAAAGACTGATCGACTCCATGCCAGGCCGCATTGCTGCAGTAATTCAGGCAAAATGAGCCCCAACTAAGTATTGAGTGCTGTACATGCTCATACTTTTCATGTTCATACTTTTCAGTTGGCCAAGATTTCTAAAAATCCTTTCTTTGTATTGGTCTTAAGTAATGTTCTAATTTTCTGAGATACTGAATTTGGGATTTTCATTAGTTGTCAGTTATAATCATCAAATTAAAAGAAATAAACATTTAAAATATATCAGTCTGTGTGTAATGAATGAATACAATATACAAGTTTCACTTTTTGAATGGAATTAGTGAAATAAATCAACTTTTTGATGATATTCTAATTATATGACCAGCACCTGTATACTGTATTTTTCAATAGAACTGTGTAATAGTTGTTATATATACATGTAGTATTTTTGTCACTTTTTTCACTGGGATTGTTTTTAATTATGGATCTCTTATTTCAGTACATGTGTCATTCGGATGACCAAAAACATCCTAATTTTTAAAAGGTGAACACGTGTCAATTAAGAAAAATATAGTTTTTACAAGAGAAATATGAAAAGAATGGCTTTGTTTAAAATACCATATAGTTAAGGTTACAATGGAAAAACCTGGAAGGCTGTTAGATGTCGCTGTAGATTTAGCAGCACATTACTGTAAAAATCCACAGTACAATACCGCATGTGTATATTACAGTAAAATACTGCAGTTCACAATGCATTATGGGTAATTTTGATTGAGCGGGAAACTTCTACAGTATATTTTGGTCTCGCTGTAACCTAGCTGTAGCCTTGCTGTAATGTGTTAGTCAATAATACAGGATTGGTGTAGCGAAAGTGCGCCACAACGTCAAATCACGTCAAATCACACAGAGCACAACTCCTGGTTGCAGCTGGAGGAGGATATTCGATTCGATTTCTGGCAGTTCGGTAAGTTTGCAGTTTGGTTTATTTATGTTTCATGCAAAGCTATTATTTAGTTTTAGTATTTTGCACAACAGTTTGTCACAATGTTGTTTTAAACGTGGAATGAGAGAAAAGGTCGCCAACAAACGTTGCAGTCTCCCTCAGAAATTAAACTACGTTAGATGTCTAACTGTTACCCACTGCTTAAACCCGATTTACACATCCCACTTAATTAATCATGAGGGTTTTGGTGAGTTTATTTTCTGTGGAATTGTTTAAGTTCGTTTACAATGGCAAGGTAGGTAAAATGACTTGTATTTGGCAATAGATAAACTCCCGTTAACCAATTGAACTAAGACTCCTCGCGAGTGCGGTATTGCTGTCCCAGCTTAGGATCGCTTATCTTGACTTTCCTCTGTTCAGTTAGGGGCAGGGAGGAGCAGCAGCAGTATTAAGTTCGTATGACAGGCTAACTCGTGAATTAGCTGTGCACGTGCTAAAACAACATTTTCATATCAATCACTAATCGGTATTTGCGTCTTCTTTTAAATGTAAAAATACTGTTCGGATATATGAACATCAACATAGTTTGTCTGTAAGTAGACCAGACTTGACACGCTTTCAGGTTCTATATCTCACGCTCTCACTCGGCCCAAATAAATCTCATGTGAAATAACAAAGGCACTGTAAAGTAACGTTAGCCCACACAGCACCAAACTGCTCCACACGAAGTGAAACGTAATATTTAACTGCGATGAGTGCGATCTATACATATTACTGTTGTTTTCATACACTAACAGGTGAATAAATGGGTTCGCGGTGTTATTACTGTTTACTTATTACGGTATATCAGCAAAAGCAGAGATGATGTTCTTTAGAGTGTTTTACATTCAGCTGGCCAATAAGTATTGTGTGGTAGCATATTTGTAGCAATATTGCTTCCAACACTTACAACAAGTTTCCAACGCCTCAAATCAATGCACGTACTTTGGTAAGGAGCGATGCTGGCTCCGCCTTTACGTAATGACGCTGTACGTCGGAGAGAGCTTGAAGATCAGCTTGAAAAAGCATTTTCAAAACCACATTGAATTTTGCTTCACCCATACTATTTCGGTGTGTAACCGAAAATGCAATCCCAAATATCTAAACTCTTAATTTTAATGCATAACATTTAAATTATAATTTTGCTACATTTTTGCTTGGCTATCTTAAACGTATATAATAAACAGAATGGTTTCAAAATTTTAGCAAGTAACATATTTTTTTTCCTTTCAGCTCTAGCGTGACAGTTTGGTCCCTTTTTGCACCCTGGGTTTATGGGTTTTCTGTAAGTATTGACCATAATAATACAACTTTTTATTCAAATTTGTTTTTGGTTTTACTACTGACTTTTTAGTAACACTTACAATAAGGATTTATTTGTTAACATAGGATGTTAATACATTTTAACATTTGGCAATACACTTTTAAATCAATCAATTTAGATCAAGATTTAATGGCGACTCAGTCATCCTGCTCTTGATGGCCTTCTTCAGAGAGGCGATGGACTCCCTGTTCATCTTAACTGATGTAAGTATTGTTTTATCTCAATACATTCATTGTTTGTTTTGCCTGCAAAACATTTGCAGTTACCTTTAATTTTTAGAACATTTGCAGTTACCTTTCATTTTTAGATTGACGAACTGGACCCTGATGCCATCATGTTTTCTGTAGTTATTTCAAGTTTTGTGTATTGCTTCATGTTGTTTTACTATGTTACAGGTCACTGCAACCCAGGCAGATGTGGAGGCACAGCAGGTCATACCAGATACCAGAGACACCCAGACTCATTATGCTCGGTAAGCTCGGTTACTTTCCCACTACAGTTTCTTTAAATACCCATGTATACTCTCACACCCACACACTACACTCTCACACACACACCCACACACTACACTACACTCTCACACGCCCACACACTACATTCACACACACACCCACACACTACACTACACTCTCACACACCCACACACTACACTCACACACCCACACACTACACTACACTCTCACACACCCACACACTACACTACACTACACTCACACACCCTCACACTACACTCAGGATAGGAGTAAATTCAGGGATGAGTTGAGTGTATTTGAATCTTCGGCATATTTGTAAATATAATAAATATAGGCATATTTGTTGACTTAATGTGTATGATATTGCTAACAGGTTTCTGGCCAGAATCAACCCTGAAGATGGGAAAAAATGCACATCCAGACAGGGAGTAAGCAAAAAGACAGGGAAGGTGGTGCAGAGAAAGGCAGTGGCCATTAACCCCCATGTGAACAGCTTCATGCAGTCCCTGATGGAGTTTGAATGGAAGACTTCAAACTAAAGGCCAGTGGTCTATCTGCCACAGTTTAATGCATTACTGTTCAGTCCTTTATGAAATTGGAGTAGAATATTCAAAACTATGTGCAAGTGTTCTCTTTACCTCAGTTAAATATGTTACAGTTTAGTCGTTGATGAACTTTGAATAGAAAATGTCAAACTACGGGCCAGTGTTCTCTTTGCGAGATTTAAATGTTACAGTTTAGTCGTTGATGAAGTTTAAATGGAACATTTTAAACTACAGACCAGTGTTCTCTTAGCCAGAGTTAAATGACACTTGTTACTTTGTTGCTATTGTTTCTTTTGATGTGTAATGTTTAAATTTCTAGTCACTTAAATGTTGTAATATATACATAGTCGTTATTCAGTTTTTATTAATATAATACATAATACTTCAATACTGTTTCAAATGTTTAATTTTTAAAAAATATTTTAATGCTTTTTGTTTCAATGAAATGATTCAATAAAAAATATGTTTGATGCAAACATTGCTTGGATTGCCTTTTGATTCATAATGTCAAGTATAGCAGTTTTGTAATATGAATAACTAATAAAGTAATTATTGCCAAAAAGTATTAAATAGTAATAATGTGTCAATATAGGTATTACAGTAAATTACAGTATAATACAAATACAGTAAAAATAGACAAATTACAAAATATTGTAAAAATACAGTAAAGTACTGTTTTGTAGCTATACAGTAATATTTTTTGTACTGTAAAATGTATTACAGTACAGCACTGTAAATAAAAATACAGTAACTTGCTGGCAACCGTGCTGCCAGTAACTTACTGTACAAATACAAGGAAATCGTTAACAGTGCATTTCAAATATCATCTTTATATTTTAATTAATTTAATGATAGCAACAGGATTGACATCTAAGTTTCAGGACTGACCAGAGTAACAGGGATGACAGGACACATTCGTCGGCATAAACTGCACATATTTGTTTGCCTCACAGAACCTAAAATATACTTATCTGGTATACTAGGCAAATAAGATGATCAGATCTTGGTCTTCCTATGATTGTCTGAAAACAGACCAAGATGCTGAAATTTGGTTTCACGTTCTTGAACATTGCAAATTGGGGCGAGGGTCTTTAGTCACTCTATTCTGCTCTTGTTTGCAATTGCACTAACAATAAATGCATTATTGACAATTAGTTATGTGGAATAATGTCTTTTATTGAGGCTAATCGACCTTATCCAGGTCATTAACACATTAAAACCATCTGGCAACATTAAATCTATTAAACAGCTAGCATTTAAAACACCTAATATGGCAACTGACACAGGACAAACATGTCGTCACATTTTCGCTTCTTTGCCAAAGGAGATTTACGAAACACGCTCTGTAGAGCAGTTGGTCTGTTTAGGGCTACTGTAGAAACAACATGGCCAACTCCATGTAAGGGGACCCGCGCTGTATGTAGATGGAAATAACTCATTCTAAGATAATAAAAACATAACGCTTCATTATGTAAGGTCTTTATACATTATATATATTATGTATATTACATTGCATGTCTGTCAGTAGATCTTCCTAAATATTACACACAGCACCTTTAAGAAATAAAGCTTTAAAAAATTAGATACCCTACGCTGCTAACATGGTCACAAAACCATGACTCTGTTATAAGTAAACGTGTGAATTTCACTAGAATTGATAACAAAAAGTGATAGGGGTCATTAAACTGCCTGCTGGTCTTGAGAAAAACTCTTCAGGTCGGCACATTCTTTGCTTTTCCAGCATCTTCTGCATATTTGACCCCTTATGACGTTAAGGTCCATCTTTTCACTCTGAAAACAATCAAGAGACTCATACACAACTAATACAACAGCTGCAAACATGCACTGATGCTCAACACACTACATAAAGTGCCAGGTAGAGGGAAAGCTTTGAACAGGATGATCTGTATAAATTAAATATGTAGGGGTCATTCCACGAAATCGGTGTATGTTGTGTCCCTGATGAATAATCAGACATAGAATTACTATAACAACAATACCTTTTTATTTAAACTGATACCAATACTACATGTTCTTTCATCAATATTACATCAAAATGAAGTCAAATAAATATTATTTAAAATAATTAAAATTGTATTTATGCTGGTAAGTGTAAAGTTTTTGGCCTGTCCCTTGCGATGATTTTCGTTTTTCAGCAGTACTTTTACCTTGCAAATTAAAGGAAATATGTAAAAAATATATATGTCCATATTATTCTAAGTGTAGCCTCATTATTAAACAATGTTTTGTAATAAGTATACATTATCAGTTTAAAATATAAACCATTTTATGTATGTCCCTGATTGTATGTCACCACTGTTACTTTCACCAAAAAAACCCTTATAAAATAATGGTACATCTCCCCAGTGTGATTCCAACAGGAAAAACACAAGTAAGTTTCTCTCTCTCTTCAATAATGTTACATTTTTAATGATTTATGAGGTAGTAACAAACCTGTTACTATTTTCGAATTATTACATTTTTCGTTTAACTTAATATAATCAATATCTACAGAAGCGCTTTTCTGCTCAGAGTTGAGTTTTTTTCAACTTCGGGTGCTCAGAGCGCTCTGCCTAAAACTCGAGGTGCAGCAGGCAGAAACGCGAGGTGCCCGGCGCGCATAAGCAGCGCACAAAACGCTCCATGCCAACTGAAAACAATTCAAAAGAGGCGCGTCTCACAACAAAAGACGCGTTCTGTCTGATCAGGCCCTTACTCTCCACTTCTCCCGGACTGCCAACACACACTACATTTCCCATAACCCTTTGCCCGGACTCATCTATTAGCGTTGCATTCACCTGTCTTGTTATCTTGTGTGTGTATACGTATATAGTACGTGTGTTTCTTGTGTCAGTTGTCTGGTTTTTGTTGTTATTGTTATAAATGTTCATTGTGCTGTGTTCTCTGCTTTGGTTTTCCCGAATGTTATTTTTATATTAAACCTGTTGCATTTGGATCCTACTTGAACCCATCTTCATTAAAATAATACAGAAGCTGTGTTGTTCAACTTTACAGAGGCCAGAGACAACTAGCAACTAAGAAAATGCTCTCCATTGAAAGTTTTATTCTTGAACAGTTGGTTTACTAAGAAATAAATATAGCCCAAATTGTTTTCTCTTTCATTACTACACACTTTAAAAAGCAAAATCAGTATGGGGGTGTAAGAGTCTGCCGATCCCAAATATTCTCTATTTTCTCTATATACTCAATATTCTCCCACAACCCTGTTTGCTTGGTACTGCCCTTCTTGCCTGTCAAAGTTGCCTTTGTTTGATCAATAATGGATTTTTTCACTAACAGGTCTTGACACCTTTCTATTTTAAGCTGCTTCAATAATTTTTTTTTGTTCTGTTCTTTAGCATTTGAATGAATAAATACAAAAACAATATTTATTTGTAAGAAAGGCACAAAATTAAGCTTATTAAGCAATGTCAAATATAATTAGGCTTCATAACAATATAGTCTACTTTATAAGGACGAAATGATTCCCTCTCATTTGTGGGTTAAGTAAAAGTATAATACATAACATAATTAAATTATCATAATGAAACAAACATTGATAAATTTTGACAGATATAATACAATTATTCAATTATAAATGAGCTAAATGAAAATAAAACTGGCCACAACATCCTTCGATTCCATTCACAGACTTTGTTCATTGGTGTTTGAGGACCTCTTGTGGACATCAGATACAACTACAGACATGTATTTTGTCCCAAAATATACAACAAAATTCACGTAAATCAGTGTCAATTGCAATCTTTTACACTTCCACATGAAAAAATATTGTAGTATGCTAATCATTTGCTAAAGTAACTTGTAATAAAATTATTAGATACTATAGTGTTTTTGAACATTACCATAGTAAATGATACTATAGTATTTACCACATTTTTTTCAGAATACTGCAATATACATGAAAAAATATAATTTACATAATACAGCCTACTACTGCTTACTATCACTATATACATTACTATAGGCTACTATAGTAAACACTAGAGTGCATTACAGTATTTTTTATTTGTGATAGTGAACAGTTTTAAGAATGTGTATGCAGTTTTAAAGCCATACTTTATACATCTTGTATTTTTAAATGCCCACTTCCTTGTCTTTGTCACTATGATGTGTATTTAGATAGTGCTTATACCTATACGGAAAAACAAAGGACATAGGACCATGTGCAATGTCAAGCATGAATGACACATGGTTACGTAAATGATGACGTCACGACTATATGTTTAATACATTTTATGCAAATTTTCCCGTTTTGGGACTTTCCATGGGCTAAAACAAAGACGTCTGTACAGAAAATTACGTCTTTAGGCGCAATAACGCATACACGCGTTTCATTGTCTGTACACGTTATGCCTTAAGACATTTTTGCTAAAGTGGCCTTCGATAGTTTCACACGTTTTGTCCCCGTTGTCCTTCCATAGCACCGGAGCTTGATTCGTTTTGCCATAACCATGTGAATTCCAAAGCTTCGTTTGTAGACACACTCACGTGACTGCTTCATATTCTGATTCAAAAATTTCACGAACCCCTGCCTCACGCAGGTTTCGATTGTCTTTTTCGCTTCAGTAGTGAATTGGGACTACAACTGTCATGTATGAAAGAATATCCCAAAGCCAGCAAAGTAGGAAATAATTAAGAAATAACCTCGCACTATTGAACACGTCCTGTTCCTTAATAGAATTCTTTCGATTTTTCTATTTCCCACAAAATAAAATGTCAAGTCCCTAGTTCACAATCACATTACAGTAATACGTTTATTTGATCATGTATGTCTACATGAGCCTAGCGCACAACTGCATATGCTGATCGAAGCACATTCATAAACATATTGTTTTGTTCCATTTATTGATTCTTTTTAAATTTAGTCATAGACTCAGTTATTCATCAGTATGTATAGCCTAGGCCTAAGTGCTACATTAACACTAATAAATTGTTATTTTTATTGATGTGAAGTGACGTATTATATGAAACATTAAAAATATAAATGGACAAAAAGACAGCTTTTCCACCCTTTGACCACAAGATGGCGCTAGTGTGCACCGTTTTGATAAGCTTTGAGTAACAAACCATTTTATGATGCACTTGAAGGGAAAGCCTCAATGCTTCGCGAAGCTTCATTTCACCATCACTACTATGTAACAGAATAATGAAAGTGTTTCTCACATGTACTTCAACCAGTATTTAAAAAATAAAGTCAGAGAGGTTTTGCGGTTGTTGAATAATACCAGCTGTGAAGTATCACAACGCGCTTAAGCAGTCACGTCACAGGAAAATAAGTGAACAGTGTCCCAATGTGAAGTGAGCCAGGGTCCTTACCAGTCCCCGAACACGTGTACACGACCTCGGGGACAAGGGCGCTGATCGAGACACAGGGATATTTAACGAACCGACAACCCACAATGTACGGAGCCCGTCTGATCACACCTCGGAGAAAAAAAACGACCCGCAAATCCGTGACCACAGTTTTGTAATTCGTTCCCTCAGTTTAAAAATCCGTGCTCTCGGATTAATAAACTGTACCCACGAGTTTCCAATCCGTGCTCTCGGTTTCGTAAACCGTCCCCTCAATTTTTGAAATCTGTACCCACGAATTCATAATCTGTGCGCACGGTTTTGCAAACTGTAGCCTACTCGCGGAATTTAAACCTCTGTCTGTCAACAGAACAAGCTCCTTCCTTTAGAAACATTAACGAATGTTGTATAGCCTACCGTTTTATTTTACATTATATTATAAATTGTCCTAATGTGTTTACACACGAGCGCATGGCGCATATAAAGCATGCGTTCATTGCGGCGTTTCACTGGCATAAAGTTGGTTTGACATTAAACTTTCGTGAATTTAGGGACCATCTCTAAAGTAGGCTACACATTAAAATACATTTTTCCAACTTCAAAAGCATTTAAAGGAAATGATTTATAGCCACAAAACTAACTGTACAGTGTTCATGTGTGTGTCAGCTATTATGCACAACTTTTAAATTATTGAGTATTAAAATAAACCATCAAATAATATGCACATATTCCTATACGTATATTGAGCTTTAAATAATGGTATATTTGTGTATAAGACCATTATACACATAGGAATGTTTGCATGTGATTTGACGGTTTATTTTAATACATATCAATAATCTAAAAGGTGTGCATTCTATCACACACACACATGAACACGTTACAGTTAGTCAGAGAAGTCATTCCCTTTAAATGCTATTGAGCTTTAAAATCTGTATATTTATGTATGAGCCCATACAGCAGTGAAACACATAAGAATATTTGCATTTGATTTAACTGTTTATTATAATAAATATAAATAATCTAAAAGGTGTGCATTATATCTGACACACACATGAACACTGTACAGTTAGTCTTGTGGGTATAAGTCATTCCCTTTAAATGCCATTGAAGTTGGAAAAAGGTATTTTAATGTGTACTTTAGAGATGGTCCCTAAATTCACGAAGGTTTAATGTCATTCCAACTTTATGCCAGTGAACGCGGCAATGAACGCATGCTTTATATGCGCCACGCGCTCGTGTGTAAACACATTAGGACAATTTATATATAAAACAGTATACAACATTCGTTAATGTTCCTGTAGGAAGGAGCTTGTTCTGTTGACAGACAGAGGCTTCAATTCCGCGAGTAGGTTACAGTTTGCAAAACCGTGCGCACGGATTGCGAAAGCGTGGGCACAGATTATGAATTCGTGGGTACAGATTTCAAAACTGAGGGGACGGTTTACAAAACCGAGAGCACGGATTGTAAACTCGGGGTACAGTTTATTAATCCGAGAGTACGGTTTTGTAAACTGTGGGTACAGTTTATTAATCCGAGAGCACGGTTTTGTAAATTGAGGGAACGAATTACGAAACTGTGGCCACGGATTTGCGGGTCTTGTTTTTTTTCTCCGAGGGGTGACCAGACGGGCTCCGTAACAATGCAAAACACCAGCCATAAATTGGCAGCGCAAACGAGCTGCAGCTGTAACAGTCTGATTAGTCCGCCAGCTGGTTACTAGGCAACGGACACGCGCGCACACACCAGACAGAGACACAGAAACGAAGGCACAGACCCATGAACCATGACAATAAGACAACTTGCAGTCATAATGTGACCCAGTCAGTCTGTAAAAAACAGGCTAAATTGTACAATCTAGTTATTAGTTACAAGCATCGGAGTTTGATTTTAAGCATTTATTTAACTGATTTTGTGTATTTTTACAGTCTAAACAAATATACAGTGTACTGTATGACGCTAGGTTATCACTGACTTTGTCAAACATGTGCATTGAAATATCCCACATAATCCCAGTTTTATCATCCCTTCACTGGTTACCCATTAAGTATCGTAATGACTTTAAAGTTATTTTAATTACTTATAAAGCCCTAAACGGTTTAGCCCCTACCTACACAAAAGAGCTTATATCTTATTACAAGCCATCCCGCTCTGGATTTTTGATAACACCTACAATAACTAAATCCACCAAAGGAGGTAATGCTTTCTCATACGTAGCACCTAAACTCTGGAATAACCTTCCCGATACTATTCGAGGGTCAGACACACTCTCCCAATTTAAATCTAGATTAGGCAAGGCAAGGTAAGGCAAGTTTATTTATATAGCACATTTCATACACAAGGGCAATTCAAAGTGCTTTAAATAAAATGATTGACAAAGAGAAATAAGACGTATCTTTAAAATGCAAATGATTTAAGATCACAAATACAACTTTAGATTTTAAGAAACAATAAAACAGCAATAAAATTTATAACAAATGTGAGTGTATATATAAAAGAATAAGAACAAAAGAAAAAAAATTAGAAATAGAAGTGCAGTTGATGTAAACCAGAACAGTGCTCAGGTTGTAAATGCACAGCTAAACAAGTGTGTTTTTAAACTGGATTTAAAAGTAGCTACTGTTGGTGAACATCTGATGTCTTCTGGAAGCAGATTCCAGCTACGGGTGGCGCAATGGCTAAATGCTGACTCACCTTGTTTTGAGTGAACCCTTGTTATCTCTAACTGACTTGATCCTAATGATCTGAGAAGTCTGTTTGGTTTATGTTCAATAAGCATATCTGAAATGTATTTAGGTCCTCGACCATTGAGTGATTTATAGACAATTCATAATACTTTGAAGTTGATTCTAAAAGTAACTGGTAACCAGTGTAAGGACCTGAGGATTGGAGTGATATGCTAAGGCTTTTTGGTTCTGGTCAGAGTCCTGGCAGCAGCGTTCTGTATGAGCTGCAGCTGTCTGATGGTCTTTTTGGGAAGACCCGTAAGGAGTCCATTACAGTAATCCACCCGGCTGGTGATGAATGCATGAACTAGTTTCTCTAAATCTTGGTTTGAGACAAAACATCTGATTCTGGCTATGTTTCTGAGATGGTAGTACGCTGATTTGCTTATTGCTTTGACATGACTGCTGAAAGGTCAGACTTTAAAATGACACCAAGATTTTTTACCTTACTTTGTGTCTTTAGACCTCTTAAGTCAAGGTATGTGTTTACCTTGTTAGTTTCATCCTTGTTACCAAATACAATGACTTCAATTTTGTTTTTATTTAAAGAGTACATTCCTCAATATTTTTAAGGGCTTATTTTGGTTTATGGAGTGTCTGACAACAAGTTTATGTACATACATGATGTAAAAATACTATTATTTCGTAATAATAAGCAGTTTTTATTACCTTACTTCTTGACTGACTCTCAAATGATTCGTTCCGCGATTCATCTGTGTAATCTCCGCCTTTCCGCCAGCGTAGTCTGATCTGATTGGTCAGATAGTGTAGTCTGCTGTGATTGGTCAGATGGTCTAGTCTGCTGTGATTGGTCAAATGGTCTAGTCTGCTGTGATTGGTCAAACGCGTTCAGCATGTGTCGCAAATGGACCGCCTATCATTACTACTGTATTACGGTTTGCAGGTGGTTGGATATTAACAGTGTATAGAGAGAGATGGCGTCGATTTTACCTTACAAGTTCGAGCCCGAGTCTGACGAATCATTCTTTAATCCTTATACAGATGCCAGTAAGAAAAAGGACTGTTTTAGACACTTCTCTTGTAACAGTTAGTTATCACGGCATACAGTGTACGGTGTTCGTATCTTCAGATGTTATTATAACTATAGTACACCACGCAGTTCTTGAAATAAAGACTTTGTGAGTTAATATGGTTGAACACTTACATTAGCGCTTTATACACTTTATAGCTAATGTTAGGTAAACAAACAGTAACAACCCCAAAAATAACGGTAACGTTAGCTAAACACAGACATGAGATAACGTCACACAAATTTAATTTTAAGTAAAGACAAAAATAAAGAGTCACACTTACAGGTTGTGATTCGGTGGAGCTTACAGGTCCAAATAAAGTTGGTATTGCAACATCTTTTAAGGAAAGACGTTTAATGTATCCTGCAGTAAAGGCGCCAAGATTGATGAAGCAATCTTAAAATGACGCGCGCAAAGTAAAACGTTCGGTTTATACTCCTTTGGTGTCGTTTGAAAAATAAATAGTAACCATTTTTTCCTCAGAAATTCTTCGTCAGAATAAGACTGACTTAGTTTCACTACATAGAACACAGCTTCTCTTAGACATGATGCACACGTCACGAACGAGCTAGTACAGTGTTTGGGGAGGAGAGAGTTAAGTTTTCGCAGTCAGTCCTAGGCGGGGATTATTTCTAGTGACGTAGATACATTGTGGTTAATGATTCGGACAGGTCATGACTTGTTCGCGTGATTCAGAGTCGATTACCTTTTTTATAAGCTAATAACTTTGTTATTCGTTCACCTTCGGATTTACAACTTGGCAGATTGCTTACATTCAAACACGGCAAAATTAAACACTTCATGAAATGTATTTTTTATGATCTCGAGGAATGTACTCTTTAACTGAAGGAAGTTTTGACACATCCAGCTGTTAATTTCATCAATGCACTGGCAAAGAGAGTCAATAGGCATGTAGTCATTGGGTGAGAGGGCTAGGTAGATCTGAGTGTCATCTGCATAGCTGTGGTAGGCAATTTGGTACTTTTTCATTATTTGGCCAAGTGGGAGCATATACAAATTGAAGAGGAGCGGAGCAAGAATTGAGCCCTGTGGAACACCACAAGTCATGGGTGTCCACTTCTCCCTTTAAGGTATGACCCGAACCATTTAAGTACCAACCCAGAAAGCCCTACCCAGTTTTCCAGCCTATGTAGGAGTATGGTGTGATCTACCGTGTCAAAGGAAGCACTGAGATCTAGTAATGCCAGAACTGATATTTTGCCTGAATCAGAATTCAATCGAATATCATTTATTATATTTATGAGCACTGTCTCTGTGCAGTGATGCTGATGGAAACCAGACTGATAATTGTCCAGGTAGCCATTTGAGTTTAAGAATTTGGTCAGCTGATTGAAGACAACCTTTTCAATGATCTTGCCTCTAAAAGGAAGATTTGATATTGGTCTGTAGTTACACAGTAAGGTTTTGTCTAGATTGCTCTATTTTAGTAGAGGTTTGACAACTGCAGTTTTTAGGGATTCTGGGAAAGTTCCTCAAAGCAGTGAGGTATTTACTATTTTAGGAGATCTGCTTCCAAACAGTTAAACACTCAAAAAAGTGTTTGTGTCACGGTCCCACCATCTTGTTTATGATATTCTAGTCGTGTGGTGGGATCGGGGCAGAGTCCTTGGGTTTTATGTGGGAAGACCATGAGATGTTTATGTTTTTACCTCTCATGTGTTTTTCCAGTGTCTCGTCTCTGTTCCCGCAATCTCGTTTCCTCGTTATCCTTCCCTAAGTGTTTGATTACCCACACCTGCCCCGTGTCGTTATCCCTCGTTTGTCTTCCCTTTAAATACCCTCTTGTTTCTTTGTCTTGTGCTCGTGGATTGTACGTTGTGTATGCGTTGTGTTTGTGGTGTTACCCTGGTTCCTGGTCTCTGCCTTGTCCTTGATGTGTGAGTTTTGTGTGTTTACCTTGTTTACCCTGTCGTGTTTTTTGTGAGACGTTTGGTCGAGTTTTTGAGTTAGGTTTTTGCTTCTTTTTGGTTTTACGTTTTGCCCCCACTTGGGAAGTCTTTTGTTTTGTGTATATATATATCTCAGTTTCGTTTTCCCCATTGTGGGTGTTTTTGTTCTGTTTTCTGTTTTGTTTAAAATAAATATTTGTTAACCTCTTCACTGCCTGCCTGCGCTTGGGTTCTCTTCCACCACGCTCTGATCGTGACAGAGCCCCCCCCTTAATGAACACCTCAGGTGTTCACCAAGGGGTGACTAACAAGACCTGACAGACTGGACCAAAGACAAAAACCAGACAAACATGGTGAACAAGACAAGGGGCAGACATGACAACAAGACCACAGGACTGGGGTGGGGCAACAAAAACAACAAACATGGGAGGGGGGGTGGGGCAAAACAAGGGCCCATAGGGGGCAGTCCATGGGGGTGGGGAATAGTCCCAGTCCCCGGCTGCGCTCGAGGGCGCTGAGTCCTGGGGGACTTAGGAAAGTCCTGGGGGGAACAGTCTTTGACCCTGGGAGTCTCCCAGGGCCGGCTGGAAAGCCGGCTGGACAGGGCTTGACGCCGGCTGAAGGCCGGCTGGACAGGGCTTGACCCGGCTGGAAGGCCGGCTGGACAGGGCTTGACGCCGGCTGGAAGGCCGGCTGGACAGGGCTTGACGCCGGCTGGAAGGCCGGCTGGACAGGGCTTGACGCCGGCTGGAAGGCCGGCTGGACAGGGCTTGACGCCGGCTGGAAGGCCGGCTGGACAGGGCTTGACGCCGGCTGGAAGGCCGGCTGGACAGGGCTTGACGCCGGCTGGAAGGCCGGCTGGACAGGGCTATGACGCCGGCTGGACAGGGCTTGACGCCGGCTGGAAGGCCGGCTGGACATGGCTTGACGCCGGCTGGAACCGGCTGGACGGGCTGGACACCGGCTGGACGCCGGCTGGATCCGGACTGGACGCCGGCTGGATCACCGGACTGGACGCCGGCTGGATCACCGGACTGGACGCCGGCTGGACACCGGACTGGACGCCGGCTGGATCACCGGACTGGACACATGACTGACACAACGGACACGACTGGCACGCTGCACGACTGGACACAAGACTGGACGCCGGCTGCACCGGACTGGATGCCGGTGAGAGGAGTCCACGCTGCCCGCCGCTGCCTCTTCTTCTTCCGCCGAGCCACCCGGCTGGTGGTCGGGTGATGGAAGGAGGTGTAAGGCACGGCGGCTCGGCTGGGACTCCTCGGAGGTGGATCCCCAGGACGCTCGCCTCCCCCGCTTGCCCACGAGGCTGGTGGACGGTGGAGAGGCTGCCGAGAGTGAGGGGGATGGCGTGCCGATGCCCACAACCCCGATCTGCAGGGAACCACCCTCAGGGATCGTGACCAACGGAGATGGGTAGCGGGCACTTGTTGAGACCTGGACTCCGACCGCTCTGCGGCGGAGAGCCACACGGCGTCGAAGTCCAACGGCCTCAACGCCCTCATCTCCGCCCTTGAGAGTGGTTCCTGAGACCGGAGTTGAACAGCACGCCAGCTCCTCCTCCCCAAAGACGCCATTCTCGGCGACATCCAGGAACCTCTCCACATACTCGTCCACACTCTCGCTTCCCTGGCAAAGTCCGCAGAGGAGGCGAGCTAGGTGGGACCGTCCAGTGTTCATACTGCTGCCTGCTGGGTTCTGGGGTGGCTCGTGGATTCTGTCACGATCAGAGCGTGGTGGAAGAGAACCCAAGCGCAGGCAGGCAGTGAAGAGGTTAACAAATATTTATTTTAAACAAAACAGAAAACAGAACAAAAACACCCACAATGGGGAAAACGAAACTGAGATATATATCTACACACAAAACAAAAGACTTCCCAAGTGGGGGCAAAACGTAAAACCAAAAAGAAGCAAAAACCTAACTCAAAAACTCGACCAAACGTCTCACAAAAAACACGACAAGGTAAACACACAAAACTCACATATCAAGGACAAGGCAGAGACCAGGAACCAGGGTAACACCACAAACACAACGCATACACAACGTACAATCCACGAGCACAAGACAAAGAAACAAGAGGGTATTTAAAGGGAAGACAAACGAGGGATAACGACACGGGGCAGGTGTGGGTAATCAAACACTTAGGGAAGGATAACGAGGAAACGAGATGGCGGGAACAGAGACGAGACACTGGAAAAACACATGAGAGGTAAAAACATAAACATCTCATGGTCTTCCCACATAAAACCCAAGGACTCTGCCCCGATCCCACCACACGACTAGAATTTCATAAACAAGACGGTGGGACCGTGACACAATTCATTTTTGAGTGTTTAACTGTTGTGAACAGATCTCCTAAAAATGTAAATACCTCACTGCTTTCAGGAACTTTCCCAGAGTCCCTAAAACTGCAGTTGTCAAACCTCTACTAAAAAAGAGCAATCTAGACAAAACCTTACTGTCTAACTACAGACCAATATCAAATCTTCCCTTTATAGGCAAGATCATTGAAAAGGTTGTCTTCAATCAGCTGACCAAATTCTTGAACTCAAATGGCTACCTGGACAATTATCAGTCTGGTTTCCATCAGCATCACAGCACAGAGACAGTGCTCATAAAGATAATAAATGATATTCGATTGAATTCTGATTCAGGCAAAATATCAGTTCTGGTATTACTAGATCTCAGTGCTGCCTTTGACACGGTAGATCACACCATACTCCTACTAGGCTGGAAAACTGGGTAGGGCTTTCTGGGTGGTACTTAAATGGTTCGGGTCATACCTACAAGGGAGAGGTGGACACCCATGACTTGTGGTGTTCCACAGGGCTCAATTCTTGCTCCGCTCCTCTTCAATTTGTATATGCTCCCACTTGGCCAAATAATGAAAAAGTACCAAATTGCCTACCACAGCTATGCAGATGACACTCAGATCTACCTAGCCCTCTCACCCAATGACTACAGGCCTATTGACTCTCTTTGCCATGTGCATTGATGAAATTAACAGCTGGATGTGTAAAACTCCTTCAGTTAAAGAGTACATTCCTCGAGATCATAAAAAATACATTTCATGAAGTGTTTAATTTTGCCGTGTTTGAATGTAAGCAATCTGCCAAGTTGTAAATCCGAAGGTGAACGAATAACAAAGTTATTAGTTTATAAAAAAGGTAATCGACTCTGAATCACGCGAACAAGTCATGACCTGTCCGAATCTTTAACCACAATGTATCTACGTCACTAGAAATAATCCCCGCCTAGGACTGACTGCGAAAACTTAACTCTCTCCTCCCCAAACACTGTACTAGCTCGTTCGTGACGTGTGCATCATGTCTAAGAGAAGCTGTGTTCTATGTAGTGAAACTAACGTCAGTCTTATTCTGACGAAGAACTTCTGAGGAAAAAATGGTTACTATTTATTTTTCAAACGACACCAAAGGAGTATAAACCGAACGTTTTACTTTGCGCGCGTCATTTTAAGATTGCTTCATCAATCTTGGCGCCTTTACTGCAGGATACATTAAACGTCTTTCCTTAAAAGATGTTGCAATACCAACTTTATTTGGACCTGTAAGCTCCACCGAATCACAACCTGTAAGTGTGACTCTTTATTTTTGTCTTTACTTAAAATTAAATTTGTGTGACGTTATCTCATGTCTGTGTTTAGCTAACGTTACCGTTATTTTTGGGGTTGTTACTGTTTGTTTACCTAACGTTAGCTATAAACTCGTTGCGCTAATGTAAGTGTTCAACCATATTAACTCACAAAGTCTTTATTTCAAGAACTGCGTGGTGTACTATAGTTATANGTGTCACGGTCCCACCGTCTTGTTTATGAAATTCTAGTCGTGTGGTGGGATCGGGGCAGAGTCCTTGGGTTTTATGTGGGAAGACCATGAGATGTTTATGTTTTTACCTCTCATGTGTTTTTCCAGTGTCTCGTCTCTGTTCCCGCCATCTCGTTTCCTCGTTATCCTTCCCTAAGTGTTTGATTACCCACACCTGCCCCGTGTCGTTATCCCTCGTTTGTCTTCCCTTTAAATACCCTCTTGTTTCTTTGTCTTGTGCTCGTGGATTGTACGTTGTGTATGCGTTGTGTTTGTGGTGTTACCCTGGTTCCTGGTCTCTGCCTTGTCCTTGATATGTGAGTTTTGTGTGTTTACCTTGTCGTGTTTTTTGTGAGACGTTTGGTCGAGTTTTTGAGTTAGGTTTTTGCTTCTTTTTGGTTTTACGTTTTGCCCCCACTTGGGAAGTCTTTTGTTTTGTGTGTAGATATATATCTCAGTTTCGTTTTCCCCATTGTGGGTGTTTTTGTTCTGTTTTCTGTTTTGTTTAAAATAAATATTTGTTAACCTCTTCACTGCCTGCCTGCGCTTGGGTTCTCTTCCACCACGCTCTGATCGTGACAGTTTGACACACTTGAAAAGGGATGTGGGAAGTGTGTCAAGGCTGCAAGTTGATGCTTTAAGATGCTGTACCGTTTCCTCCGAGGTTTTGTGATCAATTGTCTGAAATTCAGACAGAGTCGCTAATTTCTGATGTTGTTGTACTGAAGTCAGACTGACCTGACTGCCGCATGGAGCTCTGCTGATTACCATTCTGATATTATTGATCTTCTCAAGGAAAAAAGTTGCAAACTCATTGCATTTGTTATCAGATAGCATTACCCTGGGAACTTGACACTGGGGATTTGTTAGTCTCTCTAAAGTTGCAAAAAGAGTGCGAGTGTTATTTATGTTGCAGTTTATAATGTTACAGAAAAAGTTCTGTCTTGCTTTACCTAAGTCAACATTGAAGGCATGCAGACTGTCTTTATAGATGTTATAGTGAACTTCAAGTTTTGTTTTTCGCCACATACGCTCAGCTTTTCTGCATGTTCTTTTCACGCGTTGTACTGCTGTGTGTTTCTCCAGGGTGCTTTACGCTTGCCAGTTATTGCCTTGACCTTTACTGGAGCAATGGCATCGATAGCGATTTTTTACTTTTGCATTAAAGCTATAGAGGAGAACATCCATGGAGTCTGCAGATATATTTGGTGACAAAAACATAGCATTCATAAATAGCTCATTGGTGTTCTCATTTATGAATCTCTATTTTACAGAGACGGGTCTATCTTCAGTGGCAGGACTGATTGAAAGAGAAAATACAGAAATGATAAGACAGCACCACATCTCTAATAATAGTGGATGAAATGTTTAGACCTTTGCTAATGAGCAGATCCAGAGTGTGTCCACGATTGTATGTGGGACCGTGCACATGCTGGATCAGATCAAAAGTGTTTAAAACAGTTAAGAGTTAATTTGCAGTGTTGTTTTCTGTCTTGTCTACACGAATATTAAAATATCCAGCAATAACAAAGCAGTCAAATTCTGAGGAAATAGCTGATAGCAGTTCTGAAAAGTCATCAACAAAGACTGGGGAGTATTTGGGAGGTCTATAAATAATTGTAAACAGAATGCGTGGTGCACCTTTTAAATCAATACGCAAGTATTCAAAGGACAGGTAGTCACCTAGTAACACTTGCTTGCATTGAAAGAGATCTTTAAATAGAGAAGCTATTCCTCCACCTCTCCTTCCAGAATCCTTCTAGATTAAATTTGTATAGTAAATTGCTAAATTCAGATAGCTACTTTATCTCTGAGGGTGTTACATCTTCCACCCTTAAAGCATATAATTCCGCTTGGTCCTTGTTCACGGCGTTTTATTTAGCCTTTCACATTAACCGTTTTCCAATTTTAGTTTCGACTGTCTGTGCCTTTTTAGTTCATCATTATCAATCTCACAATCTTAAAATATCCACTATACGCAGATTCCTCACAGGTATCCAATTCCATGCCAGAATGTATGATCCCGGGTATCCGAGTTTATTTTCCACGCCTTCCATACGGCTACTAATGAAAGGTATTTCTAAAGATTTGCGGAAAACCATAGATAAACGCCTTCCTATTACTATTCCCGTTTTAAAGGAAATTGTTAACTCACTGCATAAAGGGTTATTTTCAGCTTACACTAATATTCTTTTAGAAGCTGTATTTTTAACTGCCTTCTATGGCTTTATGCGGCCAGGTGAATTTACTGATGACTCCCGAAGTTTCGACCCATCCAGAGACTTAACCTGTACAGATATAAAATTCTCACGAGTCACTTTATTGTTTTCCTTAAACATTCGAAGACAGACACGCTACACGGAGGAATTACAATTACTATTTCATGTTCTAATAGTGATATTTGCCCTTTCACTAAAACTCGCCCTGGTCATCATAAATCCCCTATTTATGCTATCAAACGGCTTTCCCATAACAAAAGAGTGGTTCAGGACTCATCTTGCTCTGGAGAGTTGTGGCAAGTCTTCCCAACTTTACACCGGGCATTAATTTAGGATTGGCGCAGCAACCTCTGCAGCTGCATGTGGGATTCCGACGACTTCTATTAAGTTGCTGGGCAGATGGTCATCTATGGCACTCGAATCCTATACAAGACTGGATTCTAAAACCATCCTGGATGCTCAGCAGGCATTCTCTACAAGCTTAAGGTACTTCCTTTGCAGGTGGTGGCTTAAGTATTGGCAATTTATAGCAAGCCTTTTTGCAAGCCTTAAATCGGCCTCTGCAGGCTCATTTAAATTTCATCGGCTTTTGCAAGCCCTATATCGGTCTTTGCAGGCTCCGTCATTTATTTATTTATGTAATTTATATTTGTTTTTGTGCTTTTGCAAGCCCTATTCAGCCTTTGCAGGCTTCTGGAAAATCAGTCGGTTTGTGCAAGCCTTATTCTGTCATGGCTCTGCTTCCTTAGTCATGTTTTTCTTGGTCCTGTAGCAGAGCCATGGCAAAGTCTTTGGTTATGTGTGGAGAGAAACATATTATTGTCCGTTTGACAGACAGTAATATACGTTCTCTCCAGTGTCTTGTCATTGGCCCCATTCCTCTCGTTTCCTCGTTATCCTTCCCTGAGTGTTTAATGTCTCACTCCTGCCCCATGTCGTTATCCCTCGTTTGTGTTTCCTATAAATACCCTCTTGTTTCTTTGTCTTGTGCTCGTGGATTGTATTATGTATGTGTTCATGCTGTTGCCCGTGTTCCTGTGTCGTGTGAGAACTGTGAGTCTTGTGTTTTTTGCTTTAGTTTTATCCTGTCTTGTTTAAGTTTAAGACGTTGTGTCGAGTTCATTGAGTTTAGTTTATTTGTCTTGTTTTCATTTTGCCCCTCGTGGGAAGTCTTTGTTTTCTTTATATCTCTTAGTTTCGTTTTCCCCCATTGTGGGTGTTTTTTGTTCTGTTTTGTTGTTAAGAAATAAATCCGTTAACCCCTTCACTGCCGTTGCCTGCATTTGGGTTCTTGCCGCCAAATTCGTGACATTATTCAGCCTGTGCAGGCTTCTGGAAATACATCGGCCTTGCAGGCTCTGTCATTTAATTATTTATGTCATTTATTTTATTATTTGTTTTTTGTGCTTTTGCAAGCCCATTCAGCCTGTGCAGGCTTCCCGAAATTCATCGACTTTTGCAAGCCTCAAATCGTCCTTTGCAGGCTCTGTCATTTAATTAGCTGTTATTTATTTTATTATTTGTTTTTGTGCTTTTGCAAGCCCTATTGAGTCTTTGCAGGCTCTGTTAAATTCTGTTGGCTTTAGCAAGCCTCATTCAGCCTTTGCAGGCTTCTGTTAAATTCTGTCGGATTGTGCAAGCCGTTTTCAGCCTTTGCAGGCTTCCGTCTAAATCTGTCAGCTTTTGCAAGCCCATTCAGCCTATGCAGGCTTCCGGTAAATTCTGTTGGCTTTTGCAAGTTTAAATCAGCCTTTGCAGGCATCAAGGAACTCATCGGCTTTTGGAAGCCTCAAATCAGCCTTTGCAGGCTCTGTCATTTATTTATTTATGTATTTATTTTTTGTGCTTTTGCAAGCCTATATCAGCCTTTGCAGGCTTCTGTTAAATTTTGGTTTGGTTTAAATCTGCTTTTGGAGGTTTTGTTAAAACAACGATATTCAACTATTTACCCTTAATAATGTTGTAAATGCTACCTTCAGTAGAAGTCATGTATGACGTAACCACATGTTTATGTTTCAAACACGTCTGACCGATGTTTACTTACTTCACTTAGGAACCTCGGTGAGATACCTCATCTGGTGGGTTAATTTTTGTTTACCTTCTCTTTTGGGGTAGGCTCCTCCCCTGCCTTATCTTCAGGCAGGAACATCTAGAATCATTTTACCATGATTCCTTCATCGGACGGGGCCTACGCCCAAAGATCTTTAACATTACAATTTACATCTATTTTTAAATAAATACCATTTATCATTCTATGTTTCCTGAGTCTTTCTGGTAGAAGTAAAGTTTGGGGGGCAGATTCATTGAGGATTGTAGCACTACAACTCTCATCTAGCCAAGTTTCATTTAGAAACATGAAGTCCAGGTTGTTACTGGTGATGAGGTCATTAACCAAAAAGGATTTGTTTTTAGTGAACGGATGTTCAAAAGTTCTAATTTCATAGTAACTGTTTTTTGTTTTTTACCCATCATTCTCAGAGTGAAGTCTAATAGGCAGTTGATTAGATAGGTTTGCCATACGACTGGCCTTAGTTTTTCGCTTACTTATCAGGACAGATATATGTTGTGTCAGGATGTTGGACAGTTCCTTGCTTACACCAGCAATCATTGCTTGAGGGAAATAGTATGTAAGTATAGCCCTGCTACGAAGGTTTCCGATAATAGAGTCCCCCACTATCAGAGTATTGGGCTCGGCTGCTTTCTGATCAGAGCGCAGTTACCTGTTTGACACAAAGCGTATGCCAGCTGCAGTGACCACTTTTGATTTTTGCCTGACCACATTTGGGGATTTTTCACCCATATTCATTAGTGCTGCAAATCTATTTTTAAGATGTACAGGGGGTGGTAGAATACCAACATAATCTTAGCCATATCTGGGGTAGATGAAGCCAATGCAGCAATTTGTGAAACTCTTGACAGTCTGATGTTACGAGCACCTTTAGGTCTTGCGCCCTGTTTCTGCCAACGGCTTGAGTCCTCAGTTACCTTTGTTTGCATCTATTTGCTCACTATAATCTGTTTAGAAGTACTGGGTTCACAGAACTCACCGGCTATATGCTGAGGGGGTCCACGGTGAGGCTCAGCTGTGTGTTCCTGCAGGGACGGCAGTATCGCAAGTAACTGTGTTTTGAGAACTGCAATCTTTTGTAGAAGTTTGTGGCAATTTGAGCAGCAGGTGGTTGTTGATTCAAAAGAAGGCATTTTCACACCAGTTTGAGTGTGGGCAGCTGAATATCCTTAAGAATATTAATTGTCGGCAGTAAACTGGTAGACCACTATCCTAAAAAAAACCATGGTTGCTGAGTATTCCAAAAGTTTTGAAGTATTTCCCAGAGTCTTTGGTTTTAGTGCCTAATTGTTTAGTCTGAGCACAGTACTGAACTGCTGGTGTTTATATAAGATATCTCGGGATGCATATCCCGAGATATGGANCCTCTTGTTTCTTTGTCTTGTGCTCGTGGATTGTATTATGTATGTGTTCATGCTGTTGCCCGTGTTCCTGTGTCGTGTGAGAACTGTGAGTCTTGTGTTTTTTGCTTTAGTTTTATCCTGTCTTGTTTAAGTTTAAGACGTTGTGTCGAGTTCTTTGAGTTTAGTTTATTTGTCTTGTTTTCATTTTGCCCCTCGTGGGAAGTCTTTGTTTTCTTTATATCTCTTAGTTTCGTTTTCCCCCATTGTGGGTGTTTTTTGTTCTGTTTTGTTGTTAAGAAATAAATCCGTTAACCCCTTCACTGCCGTTGCCTGCATTTGGGTTCTTGCCGCCAAATTCGTGACATTATTCAGCCTGTGCAGGCTTCTGGAAATACATCGGCCTTGCAGGCTCTGTCATTTAATTATTTATGTCATTTATTTTATTATTTGTTTTTTGTGCTTTTGCAAGCCCATTCAGCCTGTGCAGGCTTCCCGAAATTCATCGACTTTTGCAAGCCTCAAATCGTCCTTTGCAGGCTCTGTCATTTAATTAGCTGTTATTTATTTTATTATTTGTTTTTGTGCTTTTGCAAGCCCTATTGAGTCTTTGCAGGCTCTGTTAAATTCTGTTGGCTTTAGCAAGCCTCATTCAGCCTTTGCAGGCTTCTGTTAAATTCTGTCGGATTGTGCAAGCCGTTTTCAGCCTTTGCAGGCTTCCGTCTAAATCTGTCAGCTTTTGCAAGCCCATTCAGCCTATGCAGGCTTCCGGTAAATTCTGTTGGCTTTTGCAAGTTTAAATCAGCCTTTGCAGGCATCAAGGAACTCATCGGCTTTTGGAAGCCTCAAATCAGCCTTTGCAGGCTCTGTCATTTATTTATTTATGTATTTATTTTTTGTGCTTTTGCAAGCCTATATCAGCCTTTGCAGGCTTCTGTTAAATTTTGGTTTGGTTTAAATCTGCTTTTGGAGGTTTTGTTAAAACAACGATATTCAACTATTTACCCTTAATAATGTTGTAAATGCTACCTTCAGTAGAAGTCATGTATGACGTAACCACATGTTTATGTTTCAAACACGTCTGACCGATGTTTACTTACTTCACTTAGGAACCTCGGTGAGATACCTCATCTGGTGGGTTAATTTTTGTTTACCTTCTCTTTTGGGGTAGGCTCCTCCCCTGCCTTATCTTCAGGCAGGAACATCTAGAATCATTTTACCATGATTCCTTCATCGGACGGGGCCTACGCCCAAAGATCTTTAACATTACAATTTACATCTATTTTTAAATAAATACCATTTATCATTCTATGTTTCCTGAGTCTTTCTGGTAGAAGTAAAGTTTGGGGGGCAGATTCATTGAGGATTGTAGCACTACAACTCTCATCTAGCCAAGTTTCATTTAGAAACATGAAGTCCAGGTTGTTACTGGTGATGAGGTCATTAACCAAAAAGGATTTGTTTTTAGTGAACGGATGTTCAAAAGTTCTAATTTCATAGTAACTGTTTTTTGTTTTTTACCCATCATTCTCAGAGTGAAGTCTAATAGGCAGTTGATTAGATAGGTTTGCCATACGACTGGCCTTAGTTTTTCGCTTACTTATCAGGACAGATATATGTTGTGTCAGGATGTTGGACAGTTCCTTGCTTACACCAGCAATCATTGCTTGAGGGAAATAGTATGTAAGTATAGCCCTGCTACGAAGGTTTCCGATAATAGAGTCCCCCACTATCAGAGTATTGGGCTCGGCTGCTTTCTGATCAGAGCGCAGTTACCTGTTTGACACAAAGCGTATGCCAGCTGCAGTGACCACTTTTGATTTTTGCCTGACCACATTTGGGGATTTTTCACCCATATTCATTAGTGCTGCAAATCTATTTTTAAGATGTACAGGGGGTGGTAGAATACCAACATAATCTTAGCCATATCTGGGGTAGATGAAGCCAATGCAGCAATTTGTGAAACTCTTGACAGTCTGATGTTACGAGCACCTTTAGGTCTTGCGCCCTGTTTCTGCCAACGGCTTGAGTCCTCAGTTACCTTTGTTTGCATCTATTTGCTCACTATAATCTGTTTAGAAGTACTGGGTTCACAGAACTCACCGGCTATATGCTGAGGGGGTCCACGGTGAGGCTCAGCTGTGTGTTCCTGCAGGGACGGCAGTATCGCAAGTAACTGTGTTTTGAGAACTGCAATCTTTTGTAGAAGTTTGTGGCAATTTGAGCAGCAGGTGGTTGTTGATTCAAAAGAAGGCATTTTCACACCAGTTTGAGTGTGGGCAGCTGAATATCCTTAAGAATATTAATTGTCGGCAGTAAACTGGTAGACCACTATCCTAAAAAAAACCATGGTTGCTGAGTATTCCAAAAGTTTTGAAGTATTTCCCAGAGTCTTTGGTTTTAGTGCCTAATTGTTTAGTCTGAGCACAGTACTGAACTGCTGGTGTTTATATAAGATATCTCGGGATGCATATCCCGAGATATGGAGAGATTACGCAAGGACCAGATGAACGTCATATTCCCATCCTTAACTAGAGATTACCAGCTCCATCTCAGGCAATTCCATCACCACCCAAAAGCAAAGTGACCATCTGACCATCCCAGCTCAGGCAATTCCACCCCCAACCAAAAGCAAAGACAGACTACTTGTCACATTAAAGCTACATTTACAATGATTAGTATTAAATGCTAAATTTACATCACATGACAGCAGTTTGAAGTTATAGCTGCACTAAGTTACATTATGCCATTATTATTTTCCCTGCTTATAGCATTCCTATGTTGCCTGATATCGATAAAAAAATAAGACCAAATTAGACCCAAACAGTTTCAACAAATGAAACTTCCTAAAATCACAACTAATAAACTCTCCCTATTCTTCTTAAACATTACTTTTAATCAAAGTAACTGAGTGCAGCTGTGTCACGTCAGAGGAGACCTGGCCCTCCCGGCTGAGACTGTTTTCTCCCAAGGTTTTTTTTCACCATTTATATATCATTGGAGTTTGGCTTGCTCACCGGGAGACTGCATTTATTAAATATGATTTACTAGAATGATCTTGCATGTTCTATAAACACCATGCACTGTGCTGTGTTTTTCTGTTTTTCTCCTGTAAAGCTTCTTTGGAACAATCTACATTGTGAAAAGCGCTATACAAATAAAAATGCATATCAAAGTAAAAATCAATACATGAGGTCAAAAAAACTGCCAGTAGAGCTCTGAGACAGGATTGTATCAAGACACAGATCAGGGGAAGACTTCTGAAATAAATCTGCTATATTGAAGGTTCACAGAAGCATGTAGCCTCCATTAATCCTTAATGAAAAGGTTTAGAACCACCAGATCTCTTACTTGAGCTGACCTCCTGTCCAAACTGGGCTTTATGTCAGAGTGGCCAGACTCAAGCCTTTGCTCAGTGAAGACACATGAAAACTTGAAATATGCAAAAACATACCTTTCAACGAATCTTTCAAACTGTCAGAAACAAGATTCTCTGGTTTGATGAATCTCAGTTTCATGCATCATGTCTGGAGAAAACCAGCCACTGCTCAACACCTGTACAATACCGTCTCAACAGTAAAGTGTGGTGGAAACAGCATCATGATGTGGGGGTGTTTTTCAGATGCAGGGACTGAAGCATTTGTCAGAGTAGAAGAAAAGCTAAACGGCACAAAATACAGAGATAATGATCATGAAAACCTAGCCCAGTACATTCAGAAGGTTCATTCTCCAACATGACATGATGATCCTAAGCACACAGCTAAAACAATGCTAGAGTGGCTTATGGACAACTCTGTCTATGTCCTTGAGTGGCCCAGCTATTGCTTGGGCTTGAACCCAACTGAACATCTCTGTATAAACTTGAAAATGTCTGTCTACTGATGATCTCCATCCAACCTGACAGAGTTTTAGAGGATCTGAGGAGAAGAATGGCAGAAAATTGCCAAATGCAGATGTGTAAAGCTTGTCACATCATACCCAAAAAGATTTGAGTCTTTAAAGGTGTAGTGGGTTAACCACTACTGAGTAAAGGGTATGGATACTTATGCAATGTCCTTATTTTAGTTTTTTTATTTTTAATAAATTTGCAAAGCTGTCACAAATCAGTTTTTTGTTTTGTCATTATTGTGCATGGAGTGTATATTAAAATAAAACAAATCATTTAAAGTAGTGTGGAGGCGTGTAAGGACTTTGATTTTGAAAAGGTTTTGGTTGGGTAAAAGTGTGGCGAGTGGAAGAGCGTGAGGAGAAAGGAAGCATAACTGCAGGGAAGGTTAAAAGTTGAAAAATTGTATTCTCGTGATTTTTATTTTTATTAGTCGATAATTAAAAAGGATTGGACAAGCATCGAGGGGAGCTGACTAGAAGCTGGACCGAGCTTGTGCTATCGTGAGTGTAGATCAGCGATTGATCGGCGAGAAGCTGAACTGTTGGTCGTACAGCTCATCGTGCTAACGTGGATGAGACGGTGTGTTGGCTCAAGTCTTCGTCTTCTACCGAAGGGAGCCGGGAGCTGGTGTACTGTGAGTTTTTTTACCCGCTGTGTAACCACGGCGGGTGTTGTCTTTAAAGATGTACACAGGCGTTTTTTATTTTTTATTTTTTAAAAGGAGCTAGACTCCAGTGATTTTGCTACTCGTCGTTTTTGGTACCATAGTGCCGCCGTGTGGACACGTACGGCTTTGCAAATTCATTGACACTTTCTTCTGAAAACATTTTTCTTTTCGTAGTTCGGGTTTTTTTTACAGATTTGCCGTAGTTGGTGAAGATTTTGATTTTGTTTTTTTTCTTCGATGGACTAATGAACTGATAATCGAGGTTGAGTAAGCGAATAAATTCGCCTCACGGAGTTAAAGGATTGTATCATCTACTGGAAACGCTTTAGAGAAATATCTCCCTCTGTGTTATTTCACCTTGGAACATTTTTTTTTGTGTTTAACTGTAAAGAAGAGACTTTATTTGTTTTAAACAGGAGCCAATTGTTTAAGCTAGTTACCCTGCCATGCTGGACTCTTCAACACCAGCTCCGTTCTACTGTGAGGTAATGTTTTCCACTGGGATTGTAAACCTCACTCAAGAATGAGAACTGACATGAGTGAACTATCTGTAAAATACTGTTGAGTGTTCTAAGTGTTAGCTGTACATCATTAAGAATTGTTGTTTTCCCATTTACTCTTTATTTGAGGATTATTGTGGAAAGAAAAGAAACTTAACAAGGTGAATCTTTGTTTTTCATTATATGCTGTACTTTTTCTTGGTGAAACCCCAAGAAAAGTGAAACAAAGAGTTTATCTTGTCTTATGAGTGTTGCTTCATTCTGTTCATTCTTTGCTACACCTTTAAGAAAATAAGTGTAAAACATTCATCTGGGAGTAGGGGCATTCCTCCTGTCTTGTTGGCTGGTAATTGGGAAAAGGATAAATTATTTAATCGCTCTCCAAGGGGCATTCTTATCTTGGAGCCTTCTCCTCATCAGTCATAACTAAAATAGAAGGACACAATCAAGACAGAGAAACACATACTTAAAAGCTTAAGTATAGGAATTAATTGTTCTAGGGGTGGGGACATAGCTCCTTTCATTTTTCTAGTCGTCCTAGATGGTGTAGAATACAATCCCCTACAGTGTAGTGAAATTCCCGCTACAGTAGTTTAAGATAAGGCAGCAACACAACAAAATGTGAATAAAATGAAGGCGGATGAATACTTTTGCAATGCACTGTGTAACTCATTGCCTCTCATACACTTTACTGTTGGTTTAAGCTATATAACTCATTGCCAACAGGGATGAGCTTTAACGTACATAATTATGAGGTATTGTGTCTCCTATGGCTTTGTCCATTATCTACCTATGAGGGCCCCATCAGATAAATTACAGTTGTACACAAAAAAATGACTGTCCAAAAATGCATCCTACTCATAACCTGTCACATAAATGGCAAATGTGCACACCGTTTTTAAGCCTCTGGAGCACAACTATTAGCTTTCATGCACTTTGTTGTGAAGGACTATGCCTCTCATACACTCTATTGTGGGTTTAACCTATATAACTCAAGGCAAATAATGACCATTTACAAACTTTGTACATCCTGTTACCCAAGATGGCGGCGCGTGCACATCGCGAGGCTCAGGGTCTCTCCAGTTTTTGCATTTATGCAGTGTTTTTCTTGCTCATCTCGGGTCTGATCGTGCAGGACAGCTATGCCTTTGCATCGTACACCCGGCATGAACTATTGGATATTGGTTTGCGCATTCCCGGAAGTTTTATCGGCAATCTTCAACTCGTCCCTGAGATCACCAGAACACCCGATGCTACGCACCCTACACGGCCGGGCGGAAGTGCTCGCCGGCGGCGTCGAGATCGTAAACAAAGGCGGGGGAAGCGCGGAGGGCTAAGAGCTAAGCTAAAGCTAACACCGCATCGGCTCTCTTTACCCAGCATTTTCCTCGCTAATGTACGGTCATTGGTGAACAAAATGGATGAGATTCGACTCCGCATCATCCATAGCAAAAGACTTTTGAACTGCAATGTCATGATTTTCACTGAAACGTGGCTAAACAGCGGCATACCAGACAATGCTATTGAGCTAGCGGGACGCCACACACTTAAGGCAGATAGGAAGGCAGATGAATCCGGTAAGACCAGAGGCGGAGGACAGTGCATTTACGTTAACAAAGCTTGGTGCAAGAACTCTGTTATTGTTGAGAGACACTGCTCAGCTAACCTAGAGTTTCACATGGTTAAATGTAGACCGTTTTATCTGCCACGGGAGTTCACTTCTACCATTATAACGGCAGCTTACATTCCTCCGGATGCTGATGCCAAGCTTGCTATGAACGAACTTCATGCGGCCATCAGTAAACAACAGACTGCTCACCCGGAGGCTGCATTTATTGTTGTGGGAGATTTTAATCACTCAAACTTAAAGACAGTGCTCCCCAAATTTCACCAGCATGTTTCCTGTCCCACCAGAGGAAACAAAACTTTGGACCATGTCTATACAAACATGGCTGAATCTTACGCTGTGACCCCCCTCCTCCACCTGGGTCAATCTGATCACCTTTCTCTGTTCCTTACCCCCAAGTATTCACCCATCATTAATCGTGTGAAGCCATCAGTAAGGATCATCAAGGTGTGGCCTGCGGGGGCAGACTCCACACTCCAGGACAGGTTTCAAGACACAGACTGGAGTATGTTTGCTTCTCAGGTTACCTGTGGCTTTCATATGGACATAGACAGCTACACCTCCTCTGTACTGGACTACATTAACATCACCATAGACAGTGTTACAACCCAGAAACAGATCACTACATACCCAAATCAGAAGCCATGGATGAACAAGGAAGTGCGCCTCCTGTTGAAGTCACGCAACACTGCCTTCAGCTCAGGTGATGCACAGGCCTACAGCACTTCCAGGGCAAATCTGAAGAGGGGCATCAAAAAGGCCAAGTACTGCTACAAGCTAAAGCTAGAGGAGCACTTTTCCAACTCTGATCCTCGACGCATGTGGCAGGGCATCCAGGCCATCAGCGACTACAAACCCAGCCACTCCACCCCCGTAGCCACAGATGTTGTCTTCCTGAACGAGCTTAATGACTTTTATGCTCGCTTTGAGAGAGACAATAAGGAAACTGCCACCAAGCTCACACCCTTAGATGACCACACGACCATCACACTCACCTCCTCAGATGTCTACACGGCACTGAGCCGGATCAACGCATGGAAGGCTGCTGGACCAGACGGCATCCCCGGTCGTGTACTTAGGGCATGTGCAGAGCAACTCGCTGGGGTCTTCACGGATATTTTCAACCTGTCCCTCGCCCAAGCAGTTGTGCCAGCATGCTTTAAATCCACCTCCATTGTGCCAGTGCCGAAACACTCTAGCCCTACGTGCCTGAATGACTACCGACCTGTAGCACTCACACCTATTGTTATGAAGTGCTTTGAGCGGCTGGTCCTGGCTCAACTAAAGGACTCCCTTCCATCCACACTGGACCCATACCAGTTTGCCTACCGCAGCAATAGGAGCACAGAGGATGCCGTCTCCATAGCACTGCACTCTGTACTCACACACTTGGACAATAAAAACACTTATGCACGAATGCTGTTTGTTGACTTCAGCTCTGCATTCAATACTGTCGTCCCTTCCAAGTTAATCACCAAACTTGGGAACCTGGGCATTAACACCTCCATTTGCAACTGGATTATGGACTTTCTGACAAACAGACCTCAGCTTGTTAGGTCAGGCCACATCTGCTCCACCACCATCACACTTAACACTGGCGTTCCACAGGGCTGTGTTCTGAGCCCCTTTCTCTACTCCCTCTTCACACTCGACTGCAGGCCTGTGAATGGATCTAATGCCATCATCAAGTTTGCAGAAGATACTACAGTGATTGGTCTCATCAGCAACAACGATGAGACTGCCTAAAGAGAGGAGGTCCAGCACCTGGCCACATGGTGCTCAGACAACAACCTGCTCCTTAACACTTCCAAGACAAAGGAGCTCATCGTGGACTTCAGGAAGGAGAGAGGAGGCACACATGACCCCATCCACATTAACGGGATGGCTGTTGAGCGTGTCCCCAGCTTTAAATTCCTGGGGACCCATATTTCAGAGGACCTGTCCTGGACCACCAACACCTCCAGCCTGGTCAAGAAGGCTCACCAGCGCCTCTTCTTCCTGAGGACCCTGAAGAAGAACCAACTGTCTTCAGCTATCCTGGTGAACTTCTACCGCTGCGCAGTAGAGAGCATCCTAACCAACTGTGTCACAGCCTGGTATGGGAGCTGCTCTGTTGCAGAGCGCAAGGCACTGCAGTGGGTGGTGAAAACCGCCCAGCGCATCACAGGGACTCCACTTTCAGCCATTGAGGACATCCAGAGGAAACGCTGTCTGCGTCGAGCTCGCGGCATTATTAAGGACTCCTCTCACCCCGCCCACAGACTGTTTTCTCTCCTGCCTTCTGGCAGGCGCCTCAGATGCCTCCGGACAAGGACTAGCAGACTGAGAAACAGCTTTTTTCCCAGAGCTGTCTGCCTATTGAACTCTACCCCCTGCTGATTCCACAACCCCCTCATATACCTCTACTTAATGCTGCTATATTGTTTTGTTTATTGCACTACAGGCCTGTCAAGTGCACGACTGGACTGTCTACACATGTGCTACATGTTTACTTGCTCTACCGGACTATTTATACATATACTGCATCATTTGTACTCCAGTACTATGTACTAATGTTATTTGCACTACTGGATTATTACACATATACCGCATCATTTGCACTCCAGTACTATGTACTGAATACTGCAATAACTCATCTACTGCACTCATTGTACTACTGTTCTGCATAGTCTAATTTATATTGTACATATCCATCAGTAAATTTCTGTTTTCAGTAAATAGCCATCTGTATATAATGGTCATAGTACATTCCCACTTGTAAAGTTTTGCTTTATTTATGCACAACTGTATATCCTGCACTTGCTTATTGCACTTCTGGTTAGACCTAAACTACATTTCGTTGCCTTGTACTTGTACATGTGTAATGACAATAAAGTTGAATCTAATCTAATCTAATTTGCCACCTATGAGGGCCCCGTCAGATAAGTTACAGATGTACACTCGAAAATGTCTGTCCAAAAATGCATCCCACTAACAACTTGTTTGACAGGGCTCACATAGGTAGCTAATGTACATCCCACTCATAACACCTTTGACATGCCCCCACAGTCGGCTAATGTATATACTATTTTTAAGCTTCTGGGGCACATCAATGAGCTTTAATGTACATCATCAGGAAGGATTGTGTCTCCTGTTCACTCTACTATTGGGTTTACCTGTGTAACTAATTTCCAAGGTAAATAATGGCCATTTACCGGCTTTGTACTTTGGCCACCTATGAGTGCCTCGTCAGATAAGTTACAGATGTATCTTATCTATAAAAATGCATCCAAGTCATAACTTGTTTGACATGACATAGGCAGCTAATGTGCATACAATTTTTAAGCTTCTGGAGAACGTCAATGAGCTTTAATGTACATCACCATGAAGACATGAGTCTCGGGGCCCCCGGGGCACGGGGTGGTGTCCGGGGCTTCGGGTGGGCTTCAGGGAGATCTCCAGCGTGTTAAGGTGGCAAACGTAGGCCGACACCCACCCGTAGGCTACAAGGGGAATGTTTAGGAGTCCAATGGGAGGCCCACTCACCACTCAATCGACGTGCGTCAAACAGCCTCGGATCGCTCAAGGGGGCCAGGCCCTTCGATTGGGGACCACCAGGCGAACCGTGAAACATTGATGGAGGACGACTTTCTCCCATTTCAGATTCACCTGCTTTTCTGATTTAACAAATGCCTCCAATACTTCTGCTGAAGCAGCATCAGCCTCACACTTCTCATTTAGAGCATGCAATGTAGCTTCAATACATGCTTTCTCAACTTGCATATCAATCTCCCATTTTGCGAAAGCTGCCTTTGTACATGCTCTCTCTGCTTTAGTATGAGATTGTGCTGCTACTACATTAGAATTGCTTGATCTTCGTGAAGATGATAATGTAACAAAATCTCCTAAAATTAATCTAGTGAAATTTGCTACAACATATTTTTAAGGGAGGGAACCACTGACCAACCTAATAATAAATAAATAGCAAATATGTAAACAAGTTCATGTCTCCATAAACATAACTTCCAAACACAAAATGCAAAATACTTTAGAAAAACATATCACACACACCATACAACATACATAAAGTGTAACCTGTTACAAAAGTTGTAGTTAATAGTTAGTGAGAATTGCTCAAAAGTCGCTCAAGAGTTCCATGGCAAATTTTGACACCATGAACATTCTCCAGTAGAGTAAGAATTTAATGATTTGCAAGGCCCTGTCTGAAATATTGCTCTATGTGTCTAAAATCCATGAATCACCACAATGCTGATCAAACAGACTGCACATAAAACATAAGGACATACGATCAAAAGCACATAGCAGCATAGCAGACATGTGCATGTGCAGATTAAGCCAATATTACGAGAAAGTCAGTATGAGAAAGTTTCTCAAAATAATGATTTATTAAGTCAAACTTTAGACTCAGTATCTCATTTTTATGAGATAGTTTCTCATTATTATGAGATACTAAGTCATTATTATGAGTTAGTATTTCATAATAATGAGAAACTAAGTCGAAATTTTGACTTAGTAACTCATAATAATGACTTAGTATCTCATAATAATGACAAACTAAGTCGAAATTTCGACTTAGTAACTCATATTAATAAGAAACTAACTCATAATAATGACTTAGTATCTCATAATAATGACTTAGTATCTCATAATAATGACAAACTAAGTCATTATTATGAGATACTAAGTCATTATTATGAGATACTAAGTCATTATTATGAGTTACTAAGTCATTATTATGAGATACGAAGTCATTATTATGAGATACGAAGTCATTATTATGAGTTACTAAGTCATTATTATGAGATACTAAGCCATTATTATGAGTTACTAAGTCGAATTTTCGACTTAGTTTCTCATTATTTTGAGATACTAAGTCAGAATAAAGACTTATAAAATCTAAAAGAAATCCCAACCCTGGCGGAAAAGGGCTTCCCTACAGGAAGGATCTAAGACACCGTTTTTATTTTTCTCCCCACAATGATTATTTTCACGTTGTGGATCAGGGCTTCCATAAAATTGCACTTTGCAGTGATGGGAGAGCCAGATTGAAAGCAGAACTGAACCTACAAGCTATTGTAGTCTCAGTGCATGTAAACTGAGAAAGAAACTGTAGGCCTACAGTATGTGTGAAGGATAATCAGATCAATAACTAATCAAGTTTTTCAGTAGTGTGTATGGATCAGATACTGTATTTACCAGCTAGATCAACATAGTTTCATATAACAAACATAGATGAGCATGTGTGACTATTTCATCTAAATTTGTATGATGTGTGGTCTTAAAACCATAAAGAATAGTCATAATAAACATATATGTTTTTCATTTGACCTGTTTTATTATGCAGCATTCACAATTTTTCTTTGTGAAAAATGTTCCCTTCATTTATTGCCTGATGAAAATGCTGTCTTTGCTATCACCTTAGCAACTGCTTCAAAAAGGTGGGCGGTGAGGGGGCAGAGAGACAAGTTTGTTTGTATGTGAGAAGAGAGAGAGTGTGTGTTCCTGTCAAATGAAACTCACAGTGCTCCCATGCCATTTGTTGGAGAGTTCAATTTTTAGTCGTTGCCAGAAACAACCTTCATTTAAAGGAACAATACGGCCTTTTTAGGAGGATCTATTGACAGAAATGCAATATAATATACAAAACTATTTCTTCAGAGGTGTATAAAGACCTTACGTAATGAACCATTATGTTTGTTAGAATAAGCTATTTATATCTACATACAGAGCGGCCCTACATACATTGAATTCGCCGCCATGTGTTGTACAGCAGCCCTAAATGGACAAACAATTCCACAACTCGTGTTTCCTCTCCCGCTCCGCTTCGGTATCGTAGTGAAACGGATCGCGGGATGTTAATGAATGGGTAGAGGAGGCCCAAGCATGTATGCGGGCCCGTCATTATTCCCTAGCTGACCAAGCTTTCTTTCTTTTTGACCATTTAGAGAGGGAAGCCCGGGAGGAGATCAGGTATCGTTCTGATGCAGAGAGGGGGGATCCGGAGAAGATAATTCAGGCTTTGAAAGAAGTGTATGTGTGTTCTTTGTCTTATGTAGCGTTGTAGCAGGATTTCTTCTCCAGAAGGCAACAAGAGGGAGAGACTTTATTAGAGTTTTCCCTTGCATTGTTGGGCCTCCTGGAGAAGGTGAAGCAGCAGTCGCCCCATGCCATGCCGAATGCAGAAGCGTTGTTGCGCGATCAGTTTGTTGAGCATGCTCTTGATATTGGTCTTCGTCAAGAACTTAAGCAGTTCGTCCGCCGTCATCCTACCTGCACTCTTTTAGACATTCATAGTGAGGCTATTCGGTGGGAACAGGAGGGAATGCCTGGGGGTGCGAGGGGACGAAGTCAGTCTGTCCCGTGGGCATATGGGACTGAGTACGCAGTGCAGGGGCAGTTGCAGAGGGGTCCGATTAGTTCTCTTTCAAAATCAGAGTTGGCTGAATTGAGAGAAATGTTAAAATTACAACAAGAACAGTTAAATCAGCTAACTCAAGGTTTTGCCCGTTTACAGGCTCCTAATCCAAGTAGTCGATCTCCACATTACAATCAGGTAGTGTGTAGGAGGTGTCAACACCTTGGCCATTTTGCTCGGGAGTGCGATGGGGAACGCGTTCCTCCTCGCTCGCCAGCACCAGTTACGGTTCCATTTTCGACTGGGAGTAGGCAGTCTCATCTTCCATAGCCATCGGAAAACGAATCCCCACCGAGCTGCAGAGCCACAGCTCGGTTGGGGAGCCATTTGGCTCGAGTGTTATCAATGGTCCTAATGTGGTGTCTAACTTGGTGTCCTCCTGTCCTCATCTCAATGTCCTTATTGGCGGGGTCTAGGTGCCCTGCTTAGTTGACACCGGTTCAATGGTGTCTACGATTACAGAGAGTTGTTTCCTCCAGTATTTTGAACCATGGGGGCAGGAGCAACTGAGATCTTGTCATTGGTTGCAGCTTACAGCCGCTAATGGCCTTGCTATTCCTTACATTGGTTATATGGAGTTAGACATTCAATTTTGCGGAAAGTTAGTGCCGAAGTGTGGAGTGCTGGTTGTCAGGAGATTCTCCTGGTGGCATAGGCATACGTGTCCCTGGTGTCTTGGGGATGAATGTTCTTAGCCGGTGCTACCAGGAGCTCTTTGAACAGCACGGCACAGCTCTTTTTGATTTGCCTGTTGTATTGCAGGCTTCTAGTCCCATAACACATGCATTACAGTATTGTCATCAAGTCAATATTCAGTCCGCTCTTGATTTGTGCTGGTGGAGTTAGGGTGCGGGGACGTGGAGTGTGTCGCATTCCGGGTGGCATGATGAAGCTTGTAGCAGCAACCTGCTCTGAGTGTTATTCTCATGGAACTGTCTTGTTTGAGCCCCCTGATGCAGGTTTACCCGCTGGTTTGTTGGCATCTCCTGCTTTGGTCCAAGTGACCCGTGGTACGGTTTATATACCGGTTGTTAATGTAGGGATCACTGATGTGGTACTTTACCCTAGGACAACTTTGGGCACCTTGAAGGGTGTTTTTGTTGTTAGCCTGCCTGATGGCATTACGGAGGTGGGGCCAGTAACTGCCACTGTAGGTTCACGTATTACCTCTACAGGCCCCACTGTGCAGGATCAGATTAGGTCTATAGATTTGTCAGTTTTGGCAGAAGAAGAGCAAGTTCAGGTCCGGGCCATGCTTCAGAAGTACCATTTTGTGTTCTCAGCCCATGAGGGAGATTTGGGTTGTACTAACCTTCTGTCACATGACATTCCACTTTTAGATGATACCCCTGTCCAGCAACGGTACAGGCGGATACCCCCTTCGGAATATGAGGTAGTGAAAGCGCATATTAACCAACTGCTTGAGGAAGTGATTAGAGAGAGCTGCAGTCCTTTTGCATCCCCCATAGTCTTGGTTAAAAAGAAAGATTGTAGTCTACGGATGTGTGTGGACTACCGCCTACTCAATTCTAAGACTAGGAAAGATGCCTTCCCTTTACCTCGTATTGAGGAGTCCTTGGATGCATTGACAGGAGCCCGCTGGTTCTCCACGATGGATTTAGCCAGTGGGTATAATCAGGTCCCAGTCACAGAAGTCGACCGTCCGAAGACCGCTTTTTGTACTCCTTTCGGTTTATTTGAGTGGAATAGAATGCCGTTTGGTCTCTGCAACGCCCCCAGCACTTTCCAGCGCTTAATGGAGAGGATGTTTGGTGACCAACAATGTCAGTCCTTGCTTTTATATTTAGATGACATTGTGGTGTTCTCTTCCTCTGTGGTCCAACATTTGGAAAGGCTGGAAGTGGTCCTGGCTCGGTTAGGGAGTGAGGGACTTAAAGCTAAATTAGTGAATTTGCATTCTTCCAACATGAGGTGAAATATTTAGGACATGTGGTGTCTTCTGAAGGTGTTGCTACAGACCCAAGTAAGATTGAGTCGGTATCCCAGTGGCATACTCCAACCACGGTTTCTGAGTTGCGCTCTTTTTTAGGCTTCGCCAGCTATTACCGCCGTTTTGTGGAAGGGTTTGCTAAGGTCGCAGCACCTCTGCATAAGCTGGTGGCTGAGCTGACAGGAGGCAAGACGAAAAAACGAAAGGAGCAGAGTGTTGCTGGTGCCTGGACTGAACAATGTCAGAGTAGTTTTGAGGCATTAAAGGATAAACTCACTACTGCCCCTGTTCTGGCCTATGCAGACTTCTCCTTGCCCTTTATTTTAGAGGTTGATGCTAGCTTTAGTGGGTTAGGGGCTGTCCTTTCCCAAGATCAAGGAGGGAAGGTGCGGCCCATTGCCTACGCAAGTCGCAGTGTAAGGCCCACTGAGCGCAACATGTCTAATTACAGCTCTATGAAGTTGGAGTTTGCGGCGCTCAAGTGGGCAGTAGACAGTTGTCTAGACTTGGTTTGGTTTTGCTTCGTCAGTGGGACCGCTTTGTAGAAAGAGAAGGGGTGTTATACCGGCGAGTGTTACGTCCAGATGGTCTCTTGCTCTTTTATCTTGGTAGAACCGAAGCTGCACCCTTCAAGTAATAGCAAGGGTGTATATTGTTCCCTGGGAGTGAACCCCAGGGTGGCGTAGTCGATTCTTTTCATCAGAAATTATTCCATCTCCCACCGCTTCGTCACATTCATCATTGAGTAAAAGAGTAAAACGCGCTCTCCAGTTTCAGCTCCAATGCGCTCTCGCTCTCTCTCTCAAGTATCTGGACGAGTACAATATTAAAGCGGTTCCAGATAAACAATGACGCTCAAAACTGCTCCGTCACACAGCTAATCTTGGTATGTTAGTATGTTACTCACATACTGATCCGAATCAAAGCAACCACCTCGGGGGTGATTTTTAGACGATCTTTCTTTCCAACCTCTCTCTGCTCGAAAGTATCTCCATAGATATCTATGAGTATCTCTGCTAAAAGCCGTATTACCGTGGGTCCTAACGCGTCTCTGCTGGAAAGTCTTTATAATATTAACGCAGGTCTTGGCTCCGGTCTGACTTTTTTTTAACTTAAAATCCACAAACCTTTTATTTTATGTAATAATTAAGACATAGCTCTATCTACAGTCTTTCTAATGCCTGCAAAATCTCTTCCCTGTGTCAACATGAGAATGACACCTGTTTGTACTGTGGTGGCAACCGTCATGTTTGGACTGAGCGATTCGTTGCAAATCTATAATACAATGCTAGTGGCCGCGGTTAATCAAGAACTGCACCTTTAAAAGAAGAGGCTGATCTTTTTTTTTTTTAATTAAGTCTTTTTATTGAACATTTCAACTTTTAACAAACCAAACCAACCAACAAACAATGCCCATCTTTTACAATGCCAATGATAAAGAAAAGGAGAAAAATAAATAAATACATACATAAATAAAATATAAAACATTATGACATACCAAGACTCAAAATATTACTTAGGGAGACATCGATAAAATCCAGATATGGAGTCCAAAATTGAGGAAAAGCTTCAGTAGACATGTGAGTAACACAAGTTAAGAATTCCAAAGGAATCATTTCCCTAATAATCTTGTGCCATCCTTTCAAAGAAGGGGGTTTGTCACTGATCCAAGTTAACAATATATTTTTTCTCTCAGCGAAGGCTAGGATATCAAATAAACGTCTGTTGAATTTGTTGCGCAAGTGTCTGACTGGGAGACCTAAGATCAAAGACAGGGGGTCCAACTGTAGCTCAAGTCCAAACATACGGCTCATAAAAACAATAACTTTTGACCAATAAACTCTAATTACAGAACAGTTCCATAATAGATGAGTGTAATCCCCCACCTCCACCTTACATTTCACGCATAGTGGTGAATTGCTCGAGTCAAACTTGCTTCGAAGAAGCGGTGTTATGTGCAATCTATGCACAATCCTGAGCTGAATAGCTTTGGCCCTGTTGCAAATAGAGATCTTATTTGCCTGACTCCAGACCAGTTCCCATTCCTCCTCTGTGATGGTCAATTGAAGCTCCCCCTCCCATAGTCTTCTAAGCTCTTGGGTATTCACCACTTCATAAGAGCAAAGGGCAGTATAAAAATAAGAAATCTGCTTAGACGATGGAGGGTTCAGCAGAGTCTTCTCTATAAGTGACGTGGAGGAGTTAGAGATAAGAGTAGTACTTTTAAAAATATAATCCCTGATTTGAAGAAATCTAAAGAAATGAAATCTGGGCAGCTTGTATTTTGTAACCAAATCTTCAAAAGACATTAAAGAGCCTTCAACAAACAAATCACCCAGTCTATGTATCCCATACGAGTTCCATATTTTAAAACCAGAATCGGAGAGACTCGGCAAAAACTCTGGGTTATTATAAATGGGGGTTAAAGAAGAAGACAAGTCAGCCCTGTCCTCTATCTTACGTATAATAGACCAAGCCTTCCACGTATTACACACAATTCTGTTGTCACATAATGCCTTAATTACCTTGAAACTTCTAACAAATAATAAATTTTTTAGAGGGCAAGGTGACTGTGAGGCCTCTAAATCAAGCCAAATAGACTTAGGGTCCTCTTTAAACCATTCGGCTATGAATCTTAGCTGACAGGCCAATTGGTATTTTCTAACATTTGGAAGATCTAGGCCCCCTGAAGAACCAGAAAGCTGCAATTTAGCAAGTTTTAGTCTAGGCTTCCGCTTATTCCATATAAATGAACTAAGCCATCCGTTTAATTCCTTTATTCTTTTGTTCGGCAATAAGATTGGTATCATCTGTAGTGGATAAAGAAGCCTGGGCATTATATTCATCTTGACTACAGCTATCCTCCCAAGCCAGGAAAGAGGAAGGTCTGACCATCTAGTTAGATCGTTGCAAATTTTATCCAACAGTGGGGTAAAATTAACTTTAGACAATTGACAGATTATGGGGGTAATTGTCAGGACCCAGCCTAGAACTCGGGTCTCCGGTGTTAGAAACCGTCACTTAACCGGTATAGCCACTAGAGGAGGCTTGAACCCAGAAGGTACGGCAGACACAGTAAGTCACATAAAGCAGTTTATTGGACCAATATAAAATCCTTCAGACAACCAAGAATAATTCCTCACAAAAAAGTAGAAAATGCACAAAGTAAAAATGGAAAAAACTCAGGAAACCAAAAACAAGGTCAAAAAATCAAAAAAGGTTTTTTCAAAGGAAAACACAAAAGGGTACTTTCCAAAAGGATAATGTCCACAGTTCCACAAAGAAGTCCACAGTTCCACAAAGAAGTCCACAGTTCCACAAAGAAGTCCACGGGTAAGGGGTACTCAAACTCAAACTCGGAGCGAAGAACAAAAGAAAACAGAGGGCTTAAATACACTGGTGGAAAACAAGACACAGGTGAACCCAATAACTAAAAACAAAGGAAACAATGGAACCAAACAAAAGCACAATGGGGGCCTCTGGTGGCCGAAACAGGTAGAATGTTGACAGAATCCCCCCTCTAGGAACGGCTCCTGATGTTCCTACCAGGCTTCTCGGGGTGATTGGCCTTGAACTGTCGAATTAAGTCAGGGTCCAATATGTCCTTGGCAGGAACCCAGGAGCGCTCCTCGGGACCGTAGCCTTCCCAATCCACCAGATACTGCAAGGATCGCTGCACCCGGCGGGAGTCCAGTATCCGGCGGACGGTGTAAGCAGGCTGGCCCCCGATGATACGAGGCGGAGGGGGAGGTCTGCCTGCCGGGACAAAAGGGGAAAAAACAACAGGTTTAAGTAGAGAAACGTGAAAAGTAGGGTTAATCTTAAGAGATCTGGGTAAGTGCAGGCGATAGGTAACGGGATTTACTCTCCTAGCTATTTTAAAAGGGCCGATGAACTTCTGAGACAGCTTACGGGACTCCACCCGTAGAGGTAAGTTCTTAGTAGAGAGCCAAACTCTCTGGCCAGAGCGCAGGGTGGGACCGGGTCGGCGACGTCGATTGGCTTGCCGTTGGTACTGCTGAGAGGAGCGTAGGAGGTTGAGACGAACCTTCCTCCAGGTAAGTCGGCAGCGTCTGATGAAGTTCAGAGCTGAAGGTACTCCAACTTCAGCTTCCTGATCAGGGAACAGCGGGGGGGCATAGCCAAACTGACACTCATACGGGGACCTTCCTGTGGAAGAGGAGCGTTGAGTGTTGTGTGCATACTCTGCCCAAACGATAAAGGACGACCAGGTGGAAGGGTTGCTCGAAGCCATGCATCTTAGTGTGGTCTCTAGCTCCTGGTTCATTCTCTCAGTTTGGCCGTTGGACTCGGGGTGGTAACCTGATGACAGGCTGGCTGTGGCCCCTAGGAGTTGGCAAAAGGCCTTCCAGAACCTCGAGGCGAACTGGAGGCCTCTGTCGGAAACCATGTCTTGGGGAATGCCAAAGACTCGAAACACATGATTGATTACCAGTTCAGCCGTCTCCTTCGCCGTGGGTAACTTCGGCAAGGGAATGAACCTGGCTGCCTTAGAAAACCTGTCGACGACAACTAGAACCACGGTGTTGCCTAGGGACGGGGGAAGACCAGTAATAAAGTTCAACGAGATGTGGGACCAGGGTCGGCGAGGAATGTGCAGAGGATGGAGTAACCCTTGAGGACGGAGGTGAGAGGGTTTCCCCTGATTGCAAACTGGACAGGCCCTGACGAAGGTGCTGACATCCTCCTTAACCGTGGGCCACCAGAACCGTCTTTGGATGAACTCCAGGGTGCGACCCGTGCCCGGGTGGCACGCGAGTCGAGAGGAGTGTCCCCACGAAAGGACCTGAGACCTTACTGCCTTTGGCACAAACAGACGGCTGGCGGGCCCCCCTCCCGGATCCGGTTCCCTGGCTTGAGCTCGCCTTATAGTGTCCTCAATCTTCCAAGAGACCGGAGCCATGATCCTGGTACTAGGGATTATGGGCATGTCCGTACCCTCCCGAGCGGTGGGAGCATATACTCGTGATAAGGCGTCAGGCTTGACGTTTTTTGAGCCTGGTCGATAAGTGAGAACAAACTGGAACCGGTTGAAGAACAGAGACCATCGAGCTTGTCTGGAGTTCAACCGCTTGGCCTGCTGGATGTACCCCAGATTTTTATGGTCCGTGAGAACTTGAAATGGCTGAGTTCCCCCCTCAAGCCAATGTCGCCATTCCTCCAACGCCAACTTGACCGCAAGGAGCTCACGGTCCCCCACATCATAGTTCCTCTCGGTCGGTGTGAGTCGGTGCGAGAGGTAGGCGCAAGGGTGGAGCTTCTTGTCCTCACCCCTCTGAGACAACACAGCTCCGATTCCAACATCCGAAGCATCTACCTCCACCACGAAGGTTCTATCTGCAGCCGGAAGCGTCAGGATGGGGGCAGAGCTGATGCGTAGTTTTAACTTGTGGAAGGCCGCCTCAGCTTCCGTGCCCCAAAGAAACCTAGCGTTGCCTCCTTTAGTAAGAGCAGAGAGAGGGGCTGCTATGGAACTAAAGTTCTTGATGAACTTCCGATAGAAGTTAGTGAAGCCGAGGAATCGCTGAACTTCTTTGACAGACGTTGGCGTGGGCCAGTCTGTCACTGCCTCTACCTTCTTGGGGTCCATCCGGATGTGACCAGGTTCCACAATGAATCCCAAGAACTGCACCCGAGAAGCATGGAACTCACATTTCTCGGGTTTCACATACACATGACTGTCCAGGAGGCGTTTGAGCACTTTTCTGACCTGCTCTGTGTGTTCCTGGAGGGAGCTCGAGAAGATGAGGATGTCGTCCAAGTAAACGAACACAAAGAGGTTGAGCATATCTCTGAGCACATCATTAATAAGGGCCTGGAACACAGCCGGGGCGTTGGTCAGGCCAAAGGGCATCACCCGATATTCGTAGTGGCCGGTGGGAGTGTTGAAAGCAGTTTTCCATTCGTCACCTTGCCTGATCCGTACGAGATGGTATGCGTTCCGCAGGTCAAGTTTGGTGAAGAAGGATGCTCCTTGCAGTAGTTCGAACGCTGTGGCCATGAGAGAAAGGGGGTACCGGTTACGAACCGTGATAGCGTTGAGTCCTCGGTAATCAATACACGGACGTAGCCCTCCATCCTTCTTGGCCACGAAGAAAAATCCTGCTACTGCGGGAGAGGTGGAAGGACGAATAAGACCCGCTGCCAGAGCATCCTTGATATAGGAGTCCATGGCGTCTCGTTCAGGGGAAGACAAAGAGAAAATCCTGCCTCTGGGGGGACATGTGCCCGGAAGCAATTCGATGGAACAGTCATAGGATCTGTGGAGTGGTAACGTGGTGGCCTTCTGTTTGCTGAAGGCCATTTTGAGGTCATGGTAACACTGGGGAACTCGGGACAGGTCGATGTGTTCTACATTCTCGGGAGAAGGGCCGGGGGAACTCGAGAAGATACAGGTAGCCTGGCACGTAGGGCCCCACTGCCTAATCGACCCCACGGAACAGTCGATGTAAGGGTTGTGGTCGTGGAGCCAGGGGTAACCTAGGATGAGGGGGAACTCAGGACAACGAATGATGTGAAAGCTTAACACTTCCTGGTGTTGGGAAACTGCCAGCCCTAGAGGGGCAGTGGCTTGGGTAACTAACCCCGGTCCCAGAGGTCTCCCATCCAGCGCCGTGACCTTCAATGGAGTGGCTAGAGTCCGAGGGAATGCCGTTCTTCTTCGCCCAGGTACAGTCCATGAAATTTCCCGCGGCCCCAGAATCTACCAAGGTTCGAAGGGGTAGCTCTCGATGGTCCCAGGAAAGGGTGACTGCTATAAGCAAACGGGAGTTGGATGGCTGGGAGGACTTTATGTTCCCCGTCACAGTCCTCCCTGGGCTGCACGGGACGGGAAGTTTCCCTGGAGCTCGGGACAGGCAGGGCGGAGATGGCCCGGTTTGCCACAGTACAGGCAACAGCGTTCTCTCATCCGGCGATCCCTTTCGGCCTGGGAGATGCGGGTGCCCCCTAGCTGCATGGGCTCTGGAGAAGCTGGTGGGAACGGAGGTGGGAACTCGGAGCTGGGGCTGGACTGGAAGGGACAGAGAGGCCTGCGACTGAGTTCTCTCTCTCTCAGGCGGTTGTCGATGCGCGAGGCCAGCTTGACAAGAGACTCGAGATCATCAGACGGCTCCCGTGTGGCAAGCTCATCTTGAATGGCGTGGGAGAGACCCCTCAGGAAACATACCCTGAGCGCCTCATCGTTCCAACCGCTCCCTGCTGCGACCGTGCGGAATTGGATGGCATAATCGGTCACACTGCAACGGCCCTGTTGGAGAGTCAGAAGCTGTTTGGACGCCTCCGAGCCACTGATCGAGTGTTGGAAGACTCTCTTAAACTCTCCCAAAAAGGCAGAATAGCTGGTGCAGCAGGAATTTTGGGCCTCCCACACCGCAGTGGCCCAGTCCAGTGCTCTCCCGGACAGCAGGGTGATGATGTAGGCCATCTTAGCCCGGTCCGTGGGAAAGGAGGAGGGCTGTAGTTCAAAGGAGAGAGCACATTGCGTTAAAAACCCCTTGCAAGAACTCGGGTCACCTGAGAATCGTTGAGGAGGTGGAAGACGGGGCTCAGCCAGAGGGTTAGCTGCCATGGGGACTTGATTTGCCGATGCTGAGGCGGCCGGAGCTGCGTGGGGAAGTCGATCAGACATCTGTCTTATGGATGCCAGCATCTCCGACAGAAGTTGCGAGTGTTTCGCCATTAAGGCCTCTTGCTGAGCCAGCATGGCTTCATGACGCTGGACTGCCCCCTCATGATGAGACAACGTGGCAATGACATCCTGGGTACTGGCTGCCTCTGGGTTCATGATGGCTCCGAGTTTCTGTCAGGACCCAGCCTAGAACTTAAGTGACGGTCTCCGGTGTTAGAAACCGTCACTTAACCGGTTTAGCCACTGGAGGAGGGTTGAACCCAGAAGGTAAGGCAGACACAGTAAGTCACATAAAGCAGTTTATTGGACCAATATAAAATCCTTCAGACAACCAAAGAATAATTCCTCACAAAAAAGGTAGAAAATGCACAATGTAAAAATGGAAAAACTCAGGAAACCAAAAACAAGGTCCAAAAATCAAAAAAGGTTTTTTTCAAAGGAAAACACAAAAGGATAATGTCCACAGTTCCACAAAGAAGTCCACAGTTCCACAAAGAAGTCCACGGGTAAGGGGTACTCAAACTCAAACTCGGAGCGAAGAACAAAAGAAAACAGAGGGCTTAAATACACTGGTGGAAAACAAGACACAGGTGAACCCAATAACTAAAAACGAAGGGAACAAAGGAACCAAACAAAAGCACAATGGGGGCCTCTGGTGGCCGAAACAGGTAGAATGTTGAGGGGTAATATTAATTCCTAAATATGTAAATCCAGAATCCGAAACCTTAAATGCGAAGGAAGACGTATTAATTACACATGTGCTTGGGTGTCTTAAATGCAAAGCAACGGATTTGGAGAAGTTTATTTTGTACCCCGAGAATTTTCCAAATGAATTAATAATATCTACTAAACTGGGCACTGAAGATTCAAAATTTGAGAGAAAAAACAGGATATCATCGGCATAAAGGGAAATTTTGTGCTCTTTGGCACCCGCCGAAACGCCAGCCACGGTCGCCCCCCCAAATTGCCTGAGCCAGCGGCTCTATCGCTAAAGCAAAAAGCAGCGGAGAAAGGGGACAACCCTGTCTAGTACCCCGAAACAGGGAGAAATTGTCCGACCTGTGACCGTTAGTGACAACGGCTGCAAGAGGTGCGGAGTAGAGTAAGCGAACCCACCGAATGAAGTTATCACCAAGGCCAAACCTTTCTAGACTATAAAATAAATAAGGCCACTCCACACGGTCGAAGGCCTTCTCCGCATCTAGAGATAAGATAAGGGTGTCGATCTTACATTTATGAGAAAGCTCAAGGACATTAAGAAGCCGTCTAATATTGTTACTTGAACTTCTACCCTTAATGAAGCCTGTTTGGTCTTCATCAATTATAGATGGAAGTATTTTCTCCAGTCGTAGTGCGAGGATTTTGGAGAGCAACTTTAAATCTGCATTAAACAGAGAGATCGGTCTGTAGGACCCGCAGTTTTCCGGATCTTTCCCTTTTTTTAAAATAAGAGAGATATTGGCCTCTCTGAGTGACTGAGGCAACTCATTTATCTTAAAAGAATGATCATACATAGCTAACAAAGGATCTATTAACAAGTGTTCAAATTCTTTATACACTTCACTCCCTAGACCATCAGGACCTGGAGATTTATTGGACTGTAACCTACGTAAAGCCACTAGAGCTTCCTCCTTTGAAATGGGGGCGTTTAAGACCACTCTTTGTTCGTCAGATATACTAGGGAGCGTTAAGCCATCAAAAAAAAAGTTCCATAGAAGTGTATTGTTGGGGAGAATATTCAGAATGATATAAATCAGAATAAAACTGCTTAAATGTAGAGTTTATAACCCCAGAATCAAATGATTGTTCTCCCAAAGAATCCCTAATAGAGGTAATGAATTGTGGACTAAATTTATTCTTCAATAGATAAGATAAATAATTATTAGGTTTATTGCCATGTTCATATAATCTTTGCTTTGAAAAAAATATTTTAGTGTTGGCCTGCTGCGATAATAGTGAGTCTAGAGAGGCGCGTATTACTCTCAGTTTCTCTAAATTAACAGAAGAAGGATCATTTACTTGGTCTTCGGTAGCCTTTTTGAGTTCTAGTTCTAAGTGTTCCTGCTTCTTTATTTGTTTCCGTTTTTTTGTAATAAAATAAAATATAACTAATCCTCTGATGTAGGCTTTACAAGTCTCCCACAACAGTGATGAGTCATCGATCGACTCCGAATTAATTGACCAAAAAATCTTAAATTCAGAATTAAGATATAAAAGAAACTTGTTATCTTTAAGCAATAATGTATTGAATCTCCAATGCTTAGTAGATTTTGAAGGTCTTCCTACTAACATGTCCAGTGTTACCATAGCATGATCGGAAACAACAGTGTTGCTTATAGTACAATTGGAGACATATTGCAGAATTGCCCTAGGAACAAAAAAATAATCGATCCTAGAATACGAATTATGAGGAGGGGAGTAAAATGTAAATTCTGTTCGGAGTGGATTAAGAGTGAGCCAGACGTCAATGTAACCTAACTCTTCACACAGAGCAGATACTGTTTTAGAATGCTTAGAGGGAGGGCAATTCTTAGAAGGGAGTTTATCCAATGTAGGATTCAACACAAAATTAAAATCCCCCCCTATAATCACTGTACCAGATGCAATATCGAGCAGCTCTGAAAAGGCCTTAGTGAAAAGCTCAGGAGAAAAGTTTGGCGGAAAATATATATTTAAAAGGGTTATCTCCACCCCAAACAATAACCCCTTAACAATAACATAACAGCCTCGCTTATCCTTAACACTATTCAAAATCTTAAAATGTACATTTCTATTCACAAGGATAGCCACCCCCCTACTGCTCGTTGTAAAGGAAGAAAAATAAATATGACCAATCCACCTATGTCTAAGATTAGAGTGTTCATTGTCATTCAGATGGGTCTCCTGCAACAGGGCCAAATCAACCCGCTCTTTGCTTAACCAATCAAAAACCTTCCGGATTTTAAGTTTACCATGCAAACCCCTTACATTCCATGTAGAAACTCTTAAATTACTATTAACCATATATTCTATACATGATAAATTTTAATGTAATGAGGGTATGGAAAGGCGAATAAAGATAGATTAAAGCTTTTCGTACAAACACTGAAATTTCACAAGTCGTAAAGAAACACAGATATGTAACAATAAAAAATACAGGCATTTCTGGGCAATAGAACATATGGTGGAACTCAGGAACCAAACGTAACAAAATCATAATATAATAATAACAACCATAATAAAAATAAAACTTAGAAAAGAAAAGGAGGCGTTTTCCTTTCACATAGAAGGAATTCACATCCCACAAAGACATCTCTTCCGGTCAAAAAGACCAAAACAGAACACTTTCAAAAACAACTCACCCAAGAAGCAAGCAAGCGTGCCCACATCGTCCGCTCCGCTCAGCAATAAGTTTGAAAAATAAGTACAGAACGCAAATCAGATGAAAGGGAGAAAGAAACACGTTCAATCCCACACTCCAGCGTTAATCAAGGCATCGTAATGTTTAGTTTGAATAGCACCGCTATTCAAGATTCAATCACGGGGTTAACCGGAGGGGAACTGTCCATTGCAGCAGGTCGTACATACTGCTCCTTCTCATTAATAAATTCTGAGACAGCTGTCGGTGTGTCGAAGACCTTGGTGGTATTTCCAATCGTTACTCGCAGCTTAGCTGGGTATAACATTGCATAACGGGCTCCGATCTCCTGCAAGCGATGTTCAGCCGAATCAAATTCCCCGCGCTTCCGAAGCACAGTGGCGGAGAAATCTTGATAAAAAGAAATCTTGCTGTTCTCAAACCGCAGATTTCCATCCATGGACAACTTTCTGCTTGCATCGAGAATCCTCTGTTTATCTCCGAAGTTATGAATGCGCACCACCATCGGTCTGGGTCTCTCCTTTACACCTGGTCTGGGAGCTATAGTGCGATGAGCCCTTTCAATCTTGATGTAGCCTCCTTTAGTCTGCAAATGAAGAAACTCCGGGATCCATTTTTGGAGAAATAACACCGTGTTAGAGCCCTCTGCCCCTTCTGGTAAACCGAGAATGCGAATATTTTTGCACCGTCCTCTGTTCTCTAAATCATCTACGTGATCAGTGAGCGAAGCAACTTGACTTTCAAGGGTTAGGACACGGGCCTGCGTACTCTCAGCTAACTCCTCCGCTGCTGCGATTCTTCGTTCGGCCTCATCCAGCCGAGACTTGCAATTCTCCAGTTGTTGAGAGTGAATATGTACGACCTCAGATAGAGGGTCGAGTTTGGCGTCTATTGTTTTCGAAATCATCTCCGTCATGTGTTGAAACGCCTTCGCCATGGCCGGATTTAACTCGAGATCGTCGCTAACTTCATCCTCAGAATGTTCCGGTGAATCATCCGGCGCGGTCGGGTTAGGATCCTTCTTTTTTTTCTTTGCAGTACGAGGCATTTTCGAAAAAGATTGTGGCCAAAAAGATTCCAAAGACATAATACTAAAGTCGCATAATCAAAGCCGGGAGGTTGCGCCCTCAATTAATGAAAAATCTTAAGTATTTAGCTGATTGGAGCGGGAGCTAATGAAAACCGCTGCTACTCCCTGTCCGCCATCTTGCGCCCCTCCGAGGCTGATCTTTTTATCAGAATATCAGAGTTTGTTTATATGGTGTAATAATTAGCTGAATCTGCACAACATCAGTTACAATATTAATAGCATTTTAAGAACCTATATGAATTTAGTCCCTGTTATATGACCAGCCCGAGACTTTAAATGTAAAAAAAATCCATATCTGGTTTAGCGTGTCTTCTATTCTATACCCAGATCAATCAAAAACAAGATGATTTTACGTTGATATTATGAATATTCTTTATAACATATTGCACAATTTGTTGAAATATAACATCACATGTACATTAAAGTCTTACCATTAAAATACATGGAGAATAACTAGGAAAATCATCAACCAAGACTTAAAGGGCCCATTTACACCTGGTCACTTCATGCGTTGTCTCTGATCGGAAGGTATCCGATTGTAAAAAGACAAGATGTAAAGGCCCTCTGAAATGTTTTTGAGATGGATTTAAATCTGATCATGCAAACCACTTTAGAAGGTGGTCTAGGAAGCATTCCAGACAAAACTGGACAAGTGTAAATGCATCTGGCTGTTGAAGACACATACCTTAGCATTTACTCTTCCCAAATGGAAGTATGCCGCTCCTGATGCAAATGAACTGTCAAAGGAACACTCGGAGACAAAGCAGGCGCGAAACACAGACACTCACTGCTTTTAGTGACCATTCACATGCTCTGTCCGAACGTCTGAAATATCATCATCTTTGAGAACACGGCTTGTGGTTGTTTAACAACGACAGGTGCCATGAACACGAAAACGTTGCGATCCGTGTTTCCCTCGCCTTTTTTTAGACACAACTGCATTTGCAGAAGCAAATAAAGCTAAATAACAGTGCCTTCCATTTCAGTTAAGCGTAAATAAAGAGTTCCCTTTCTGTCGGTCTCTCAACGTTGTGTCGAACCGACAGATTGGGGTTTGTCTTGAGAACCTATCATCTTCTGATTATTTAGAAAAGGCCAATGAAAATTGGCGAATGAAATTTGCATGCCGGACTCCTCCCCAGATGTCCGGGTATAAGAGGGAAGCCGGCGTGCTCATTCATTCACCTTTTGTTCTTCAGAGCCTACGCATCTGATGAGCGACTCTTCGATCTTCAGTGATCTAATCCTGCTGGATTCTACGACGTGGTGCAGCGGACGGTCCCTTCCTGCAGCGACTCTCTCCTGGGCGTCTCGGCAGTTCCAGAAGTGTCTGAGCAAATTTTTTTTTTTAAAGAGCAAATTTCTCCAGCGTGGCATGACCCGCTGTTCTCTTGGGTGCGACGCACTCATTGAGGAAGGGGACGGACACGATGTCTGCCTCAGGTGTTTGGGTCTCCGGCACGCTGAGGCAGCCTTTGTGGATACGTCCTGCCCGCACTGCAGGCGGATGGCGATCCAGACGTTGCGGTCACGGGTGGCTGTATTCTTTTTGGATAAAGCCACCACCTCGTCTGCTACCTGATTCGTGACGACAGTGGCTACGGCCCTGCCGCCCACTTCGGTTAGCACCGGGGGTGATATGGGGATCACTGTGAATGCTAATCCGCCAGCCGCAGGCTCACGGACCGTTCACGCCCCGTCTCGCTCGTCTGACCGTTCCTCAAGAGACGGTCCTACCCCGTCTTGTTCCTCCATCATGTACTCGGAAGTGCGTGACGAAGATGAGATGTCGATCGCAGCATCGGAGGGCGACCTCTTGGCATCCGACCCCGACGATTCCTCGGAGCTCCCTCCCCCAGGGGGTCGAGCCCAGGAAGAAGCGGACGTCGAGATGACAACCATGCTTTTCCGGGCCGCCGCGAGCATTGGGCTGCAGTGCACTGCACCGCCTTTACCCCAGCGCTCACGGCTGGATACGTGGTACCTGGGGTCTGAGCGCGGCTCCAAGCCGTGCCCAGCTCCGATCCCGTTCTTCCCGGAAGTGCATGAGGAACTAAGTAAGACCTGGAATGCGCCCCTCACAGCCCATTCCAGTCAGAAAAGCTCAGTCGCCCTTACTTCCCTTGATGGTTGGGGCGGCCAGAGGCTATGTCGAGATTCCCCAGGTGGAGCGTGCTGTCGCGGTGCACCTGTGCCCGCAGACGGCGGCCACCTGGAGAGCTCAGCCTAGACTCCCATCCAAGGCGTGTAAGTTTTCGGCATCTCTGGTGTCGAAGGCTTACACTGCTGCGGGTCAGGCCGCCTCCTCCCTCCACGCCATGGCCATCCTGCAGGTCCACCAGGCCAAGGCGTTGAAGAAGCTCCACGAGGGTAAGACAGACTCAGCGGTAATGCAGGAACTCTGTACCACCACCGATCTCGCTCTACGGGCGACTAAGGTGACGGCACGGGCCCTGGGTCGGGCGATGTCCACCATGGTGGTCCAGGAGAGGCACCTCTGGCTTAACCTTGCGCAGATGCGGGACGCTGAGAAGGTTCGCTTTCTTGACGCCCCCATCTCGCAGGGTGGGCTGCTTGGTGACATCTTTGAGGATTTCTCTCAGCAGTTCTTGACGGTGAAGAAGCAGACGGAGGCCATCAAGCATATCCTGCCCCGCCGTGACTCGGCCGCCTCCAGGCCTTCGAGATCCCGAGCGGCGTCTGCTTCCCAGCAGCCCCGGCCCTCTTCGACTCCGGCTCCGGCTCCAGTGCCCCCTTCCCAGGCTGCCTCCCGGAAAAGGACGTCGAAGAGGAAACCGCCTACCCGTCAGCCGCTGTCGCGGAAGCAGAAGCGGCCCTGACTGAGAGACCCCAGGGAGATCGAGGCCACCATCGGGCCCAAACCAAGACACTCCATCGCACGGTTCCTACCCCGTCCTACCATCTGCTGATCCCCCCGGGGGGCCAGCGCCCACTTCCTCACAAAAAGAGTTTCCTCTCTCTCTGGGTTATCACAGCCGTTCCCTCCCTCTGGTCGATGGTGGACGGCAACTCGACGTTGCATCTCGACGAAACGCAATGTCGAGTATTAACACCAGCCCTCAGCACACTCAGACAGACAGTGCGTTGAGCTGGACAATCGCCAGGCAGGAAAAACAGCAGAGCCGATCTCCTCCCCGGGGGACCTCCCCCGGCAAGGAATCCGTACTGCTAGCCATCGAACCACCCCTGGGGGGGCGATTAAGAAGATCAAACCTCTAGTCCCCCTGTCACGGTTTCTGGGAGCTTGGCTTCAGCTTCCCAGACTGTCAGGCTGATCATCTCGGCTCACTCGTGAGATCTGTTGTGTACACACAGGGACCTGGTGCTCCGGCACCTAGATCGGTTGGGGCTACAGGTCAACTGGGAAAAGAGCAAGCTCTCCCCCGCACAGAGCATCTTCTTTCTCGGTTTGGAACTCGACTCTGTCTCCATGACAGCGCTACTGACTACAGAGCGCGCCCAGTCAGTGTCACCCTGCCTGAGGTACTTCAGGCAGCCAGCGGTCCCCTGAAACAATTTCAGAGGCTCCTGGGGCACATGGCATCCTCAGCGGGGGTAGTCCCCCTCGGGTTGATGCACATGCGACCGCTCCAACACTGGCCACAGAGTCAGGTTCCCTGGAGAGCGTGGCACACCGGCAGCAGGCGTATGGTCATCACGCCTGTCTGCCGGCGCACCCTGACCCCCTGGTCGTCTGTGGCCTTCCTACGGGCAGGGGTCCCCCTAGGGCAGGTATCAAGGCACGTCGTAGTGACGACGGATGCCTCCCTACAGGGCTGGGGTGCCGTGTGCAATGGGCATGCAGTGTCGGGGCGGTGGACGGACGCCCGCCTGCGTTGGCATATCAACTGCCTAGAGTTGTGGGCTGTGCTACTTGCACTGAAGAGATTCCAACCTCTCGTGCAGGGCAAGCACGTGCTGGTCAGGTCAGACAGCACAGCTGCCGTGGCGTATATCAACCACCAGGGTGGCATTCGCTCAAGGCAGCAAACACGACTCGCCCGACGCCTCCTCCTCTGGAGTCAGCAGGTGATAAGCTCCCTGCGAGCCATACACATCCAGGGCGACCTAAAACAGACAGCAGACTTGCTTTCTCGTCAGTGGACGCCTCGCGGAGAGTGGCAACTCCACCCCCACGTGGTTCAGCTCATATGGGAGCAGTTCGGCCAGGCGCAGGTGGACCTGTTTGCCTCCCCGGACTCCACCCATTGTCCGCTTTGGTACTCCCTGACCGACGGTCCCCTCGGCAAGGATGCCATTAAGCACAGCTGGCCGCGGGACAAGCGGAAGTACACCTTCCCCCCAGTGAGCCTCATTGCACAGACCCTGTGCAAGGTCAGGGAAGAGGAGCATCAAGTGTTACTAGTTGCGCCTTACTGGCCCAACCGGACTTGGTTCTCAGAGCTGATGCTTCTGACAACAACTCCCCCTGGCCGATTCCCCTGATGAAGGACCTTCTATCTCAGGGGAAGGGCACATTTTGGCATCCCAGGCCAGACCTCTGGAACCTCCATGTCTGGCCCCTGGACGGGACAAGGAGATCCACGCAGGCTAGGGCTCCGGCAACTAGGAGGCTGTATGCCTTCAAGTGGCACCTCTTCTCGTCCTGGTGCTCTTCTCGCGGAGAAGACCCACAGAGATGCTCGATCAGGTACGTACTGTCCTTTCTCCAGGAGAGACTTGAGAGAAATCTCTCCCCTTCCACACTGAAAGTGTATGTTGCCGCAATCGCTGCACATCACGATTCAGTTGCTGGCAAGTCTCTAGGGCAGCACGACCTGGTTACCAGGTTCCTGAGGGGCGCGAGACGGTTGAATCCGCCTCGCCCATGCCCCGTACCCTCTTGGGACCTCGAAGTGGTCCTGGAGGGCCTCCAGAGGCCCCCCTTCGAGCCCCTAGGAGAGGCCGATCTTTCTCGCCTGTCGATAAAGACGGCCCTCCTGGTGGCGCTCGCCTCCATCAAGAGGGTAGGGGACCTACAGGCATTCTCTGTGTCCACGGGTTGCCTAGAATTCGGGCCTGGAGACTCTCACGTTATCCTGAGACCACGGCCCGGCTACGTGCCCAAGGTTCCCACCACTCCCTTCCGGGACCAGGTGGTGAACTTGCAGGCGCTCCCCACTGGGGAGGAAGACCCAACCCCATCCGTGTTGTGTCCAGTACGCGCACTGCGCCTCTACTTGGACCGCACGCAGAGCTTTAGAAGCTCTGAGCAGCTCTTTGTCTGTTTTAGAGGACAGCAGAAGGGGAGGGCTGTCTCCAAACAGTGACTGGCGCACTGGATCATGGATGCCATCGCCACGGCATACCGGTCGCAAGATCGCCCCTGCCCCTTAGGAGTTAGGGCACATTCCACTCGGGGTGTCGCCTCCTCATGGGCACTGGCTCAGGGCGCCTCTCTGGCAGACATTTGCAGAGCTGCGGGTTGGGCTACGCCCAATACCTTCGCGAGGTTCTACAACCTCCGTGTAGAACCGGTGTCAGCCCGCGTCCTGCAGGGCAACAGGTAGGACCGGCAACCGCTAGGGCGTACGCCTGCTGCGGCTATTCCGCCTCACTTCTTTCCCCTCGGGTAAAGAATAGGCATTCCCTCCGTCATTAAGCACCCTTCCAGGGGGCAGGCTGGGCAGAGCAGCCCTGCCCCCTTAGGCCGGGGAACAGTTGAGTTATATACCACATAGCTCTTACCGGACCTAGTGCTCCAGACGTGGTAACCCCCCTCCGTGGGCTGTTCCATCTGATGTATCCTCATGAATGGTTCCCACCTCGGCAACCCATGACCTCCAGGTGGACTCCCACCTTGCAGTTAACTGTAGTCCGCACATTTTCCCATGAGTTCTCCCCTGATGGTGAGACCATGTGGTGTCTCCACTAGTTCCTCCCTTCGGTAGGTAGTGGTCTCTGCAGCGTTTTTCCCCCGGGGGAATAATGCTTACCCAGTGGCCCTCACGGAGCCTGGCGGCTTCTCGCTGTTTAGAGAACTAGGCCGGTGGCAGGGGCTTCCCAGACTAGAATTGAACGGCCGGTGGCAGGGGCTTCCCAACTTTGTGGAAAAGCTCTGGGTCCCCCTTCCTCTCCACTGGATGGTCATAATTTCGCACTAGCGCCCACGTCTGACTCGCCCAGGCCAGTCAACGTCGCTCTGCTAGACATTGTGACGCGGCTCAGTGTTGTGGTGTCTTCCATAGGTACCCCAATCTGTCAGTTTGACACAACGTCGAGAGACCGACAGAAAGGGAACGTCTTGGTTACGGATGTAACCTCAGTTCCCTGATGGAGGGAACGAGACGTTGTGTCCCTCATGCCACAACACTGGCCGCCCACCCCAGCGGTTGGAGGAGGATGCTTAAGGCTCCTCAGACCAAAGGTGAATGAATGAGCACGCCGGCTTCCCTCTTATACCCGGACATCCGGGGAGGAGTCCGGCATTCAAATTTCATCCGCCAATTTTCATTGGCCTTTTCTAAATACTCAGAAGATGATAGGTTCTCAAGACAAACCCCAATCTGTCGGTTCGACACAACATCTCGTTCCCTCCATCAGGGAACTGAGGTTACATCCGTAACCAAGACGTTTTTAATTTGCATTTTGCACGGGGATAGAAGATCGGATTTATATCCGTTTATCTGATTTATATGATGTGACAAGCGGGCCAATAGCAAATCAGCGTCGCCAAGGCAACGGCGCAATCAAGCCTCCACACCTGCCGATCATTGGCCCCTGCCCCCCATCAAGCTCACCCTATATAAATGGCAGAAGAAGAGGGGAGGGTGAGCTTGTTCTCCACTGATTATTCTCATGACTAATGTATTGCTGTCTATTTGTTATAGAGACCAGCGGCTGACGATCGGCAGGCACCACCCACCACCCACGGAAACTCTTTCCTTTTATGCCCCGGGATTGAACACTACAAGATTCACGTTTGGAACGGACCAAGCTAATTCCCTCACAGTTCTCGCCACCGGTTCCACTTGCACCCATCTTGTAGTAAATCACCCTCCGGGGCTAAACTCGTGAAGTACTGTTTCTGTCTTGCTTTCTGCCCGCCACAGTGGCCAAATGTAAATGCACCAGTTTTAACAGATATCCGATTAGAGAAAAAGCATAAGGTTATACTTTGAACCATACCGGGGAAAATCCATAAAGATAGGGTATAATTGTCACATATCCGTCTCTGTTTCCCCTGCTTGTTGTGGACTTTAAGTTTGTACTTTTTTATTTCCTGTTTCCTGTCCCATGTTGAAGTCCTATGTAGTTCTTTTGTTTGTTGGTTCCACTTGATTGGTTTCCCACATCTGCCATATTTCCATGTTAGAGCCCTCATTAGTTCTATCTATTTAAACCCTAGTGTTTCAGTTGTCCTTTGTCAGTTGTTGTACATGTTAGATTGTGATCTATGTCTCCTCGTGGTTTTCTCAGTTTCTTTATTTATTCATGGTGTCTTTGTTTGTTTGTTCTTAATTAAATCACACTGCACTTGGATCCGCTTCTCAGCCTGGTTTGTCATCATCATTACAGAACTGACTCGTGCCCTCGAGGACCACATTAAGGACTTCTTGAACATTTCCAACACCACCAACCTCCCAGATTTTATGTTGATTGACTTTTTTTGTTATGGCCTTAACCAGCTACTTCAAATTCAACTGACCTGTGATAGTCCTTGAGGGTCATTTCTGCAGTTTTTGGACTATGCCCTGGCACTAGTCGGGTCCCCTTTCACGGTGGGTGAGGTTACGGAGTAGGCTCCGCCTAACCATTTTTGGGAGAGAGCAATAGGCCTCATGATCCTATGGCCAATGAGCCTCTCCACAAGATGGCTGCCAGTCCAGAGCCCGCTCGCAAGATGGCCGCCAGCCCTGAGCCTCCAGCTGTCATGGCTGCCTCGCCAATGGTCCCAAGTCCGGTGGTGTCTGTCCTGAGGTTCTGCCCTTGGAGTCAGTTCTGCAGGTTGTGGCTGCTGCCTTGTTGTGTGTCTGGCTTTGCATTGTTCATCCTCCCCAAAGGTCATTTCTGAACCTGCTGAGCTTCCTGTCTGCACCAAGATGACCGCCTATAAGCTCCCTGCATCGTCCAAGATGGTTGCCTCTGGGCTTCCAGCTCTGCCTGTGTCTGGAAGCCACTTCTTTGGGGGGAAGGCTCCATCACGTATCCTTCTTTTTTTCTCTTGTTTGTTGTGGACTTCCAAGTTTGTACTTTGTTATATCCTGTTTCCTGTCCCATGTTGTAGTTCTTATGTTTATTGGTTCCACTTGATTGGTTTCCCAGGTGTGTCTTGTTTCCTTGTAAGATCATCATTTGTTCTATGTATTTAAACCCCAGTGATTCAGTTGTCCTTTGTCAGTTGTTGTACATGTTAGGTTGTGATCTATGTCTCCTTGTGGTTTTCTCTGTTACTTTATTTATTAATTGTTTATATGTTACTTTGTTTGTTCTTAATTAAATCACACCGCTTCTCAGCCTGGTTTGTCATCAACATTACAATAATGTACAACTATGTTAATAAACCCGTATTTTCTTTTTTCTTTTGTTGAACTATAAAAAAATTCAAGGGGGATGGTGTGGTAAAATGTGGGTATGTTATAACTTTTTTGAAGTTAACCGTAAGTTTGCCGCAAAGGGTGTTTGACAATAGCTTAGTTTTTCTCAAATGAAACAGTAGGTGAGCTCCATTTGGCCGTAAGTGGACTTAAGTGATATGTTCAGTTCGAAGGGCACTGCGAATAGCTCAGGGAAATGGAGAGGGAAAATCATCAAAACTGTCATTGCACACAAGTCAGAAAAACAACAGACGAGTCAACACATGCATTTTGTACATAGTGAAAGTTTATTTAATTATTTTAAATGATCTTTAATACAATGATTTGTTTAAAGTAAATCTGTTATTTTACTTTTTGTAGCATTGTTATTATATCATATTTAAGATAATGAATAAATGTATTTACTGTTCATATTTGTATTTATATTTTGGCAGCGGCTATTTGCACTAAGTGAAAATAGCGACAGATGCAATTTACACTACATGAAAATAGCGACAGATGCAATTTACACTAAGTTTTAATAGCAGTAGGTTCTGTTTAAACTAAGTGAAAATATCAGCATTTCTTAGCGATATGCTATTTACACTAACTGTAAATAGCTGTATTTTCTTAGGATTAAGTAGAAATAGTAGTCAGATGCTATTGGTACTTATAGTGGCAGATAACACTACTATTTGCAACTCAGTATTGTTGTGCATTAAACATTATGCAATAAAACAGAGTAAATCATTATATTTATATATTTTTTTAAATGATGGCAACTTATTGAGATATTAAAGCCCTACACCTACCCCTAACCTTACCCTAAGCCTAAACTTTATGAATACAATTATTTTTTAATTTTATTGAAAACAAATGCTTTTATGATCTGTAATGTGAAAGAAAAAGGTAAAAGCATTTTCAGCGAGAGGTGGATTAGAACCCCAGTCTCCAGTGCCAAAGCTATACAGACTTTACACCTTATGCCATTGGAGTCATTGTTTGAAATTGCGTTGTTCTTACACATTCTCTATTCCAATCACATATTGGTGGGTGGAGGTAGTGCAAATGGTCTCTGCCAAGAAGGCGGGCTATTTGTACTCAGTATAAATAGACGCTCTTTTATATTTGATTCTACAATTTACATATTTAGAGTTTAAATATGTGTGTGAGTATTCATTCATGTAGCTATTATTATACAAACTAAGCTTAAAGAGGCAGACTTTTTTATTAGTTTATGTTTATCTCAGAAATGTATATGGCTGCACATATGGAAATAAAAGCGCACAAGATGAAATCCACACGACACATCTTCACATAGCTGACCAAATTAAAATATATTTTTATATTTCTAGAGAGTTACAGTAGAGCTTCAAATATATTAATAGACAAAACTGCAGCAGTCAAATAAATACAAACATGAACAAAATCCTTATGACTTTACTGATTCAATTTATAACAATTTATAATTTATTAACATGTGTATATTACATTTATGTTTAATTTAAAAGTAAACTATATTATAATATCTATTTTTGTTATATCATAATCTGTGCAACCCTGCAATTGACTTTCTTTAATGATGTTGCAGGGCATTCCAAATGAGTAATTATTGTCCACTTCAACTGATATTTTGTGCTCAGGGAGAAGCGAGCAGTGTACACTGTATAGGAACTCTATGAATTGGAACACAGCTAGTGAAATACTAATGCAGTTCATGTGTTCGGGTCCTTGTGTGACAACACATTCATTTAAAATCATATGTAAAAGCAGAAAAGTGTGAGTTCTATACAACCAGCACCACGTTCCTTGGGAAAAGTCAAGGCAGTGATTGAATGGCCATGCCTTCATTAAAGTACAGCAAAGATTACTGGGGTTTGCTTACTTTTATAGACGTTTTATCAGAAACTATAGTACAACTGCAGCACCATTGCCCTCCCATTTGAAAGGCAAGCCAGAGAAATTATACTGGACTGATACAGCACAATCAGAATTCGTACGTCTAAAGAACAAGTTCACCAATGCCGATATTCTGAAACACACAGACCCCAGTCTCCCATTCATTATTGTAGTGGATGCCTCAGAGTGTAGAATAGGATCAGTGTTGTCACAGAGGCATGGCACCCCAGGACATTTACCCATTTGCATTTTGCTGCAGTAAATTGACACCAGCAGAGTGAAATTATGATGTCTGCAATAAGGAACTCCTATCCATCATGGCAGCCTTAGAAGACTGGAGACACTGGCTGGAGGGGGCTACACATCCATTTAAAGTAATCACTGACCACAAAAATCTGGTATTCATTAAGAGTGCCATATGCTTAAACCCCAGAAAAGCTTGCTGGTCATTGTTCTTCACAAAATTTCAAATCACGTCACATACCGACCAGGTAGTAAAAACAGCAAACCGGATGCCCTTTCCAGAAGATACGATCCACCATTTCTCCACTTCAAAGAAGCAGGGACTACCACCAAATGTGATAATAGCACCCATCAGATGGGATTTAAAAGTGGAAATCCAGCGTGAGCAACAGACTGATCCAGCTCCACTAGAATGTCAGAGTGGGGACAGCGCATCAGCAATTACATTTTCTGAGCCCTTTATATGCCGAAAATAATGGCTTCCACCATCTCTGCTGGCTGCTCTGCGATTGTCCCTCCCAGTAGAACACCAGCTTGTACTAATTGCTCACAAAGAGAATCCTTAATTGCTTGCTTAGTCGCTTCTCTGGGTACTTTTAAGTTATACAAATCTGCAATTATAAGTCCTTCTTCCTACAACTATGCAAAGCCTCAATAGTTGGGGCAAGAGTAAACAGTACCAAATCAAACTCAATTTTTAACACCAACAAGTTTATACACTTCTTATTTATGTTTGGTCGATGATGACAGGCAGTTCAAACACAGAGCGGGAGCAGACAGACGCTTGTGCGTCTCTCAATCTCTCTCTCTTCCGATGAGCTGTGTGTAAATTACGCTTATGTATTTCTGCACTTGAACCGCTTTTTAAAGTTGTTGTAGTTAATGCTGTAAAGTGCTAATTCAAGTATGAAGGTAATTCGTGCCAAAAAGATTTGCATGCGCAGGATAACATTTGTAAAAGCGTATGTGACATTGCAAGCATAAAATAAATTTGCATTCGCAAAAAAGTTTTGTAAAGGTGTAAATCAAGCTGCAAGCGAAAGAAAACAAGTTTTGCAGCATTGTATCATTTTTTGTAAGCGTAATTCATGTGTTGTGAAATGGCAACTTCATATTACATCAAATAATTATGATCTGTATTCTTCTGACCTCCGATTTTTTTTCACACTTACACTTTGGCATGTTTTTTTGCGCTGAAATACGGCCAAAAGCATTGCGAGTCTGTAAACAGATGTGTGCAAACACAATGGTGTTATGAACTGCAAAACGGATTCATTGCGCAGAACTTTGTGTATGTAAAATAAATCTGTTGCAAACGTCTTGCCTACGCAGGCAAAACTGTTTCTTGCAATAACCCGATGTGTACGGTTCCATCTCGCTTGCGCTTACACTTTTTGGCACGATTCTCTCACTAATGTGAGTTTGCAAGCGTGAAGGGGGAGGCGGGGCTACCTTCTTGTGACCAATCAAATGAGGTTCAATTCAATTCAATTTTATTTATATAGCGCTTTTCACAATGTGCATTGTTCCAAAGCAGCTTTACAGGAGCAAATAAGAAAAACACAGAAAGGTAAAACACAGCACAGTGCATGGTGTTTATAGACCAAGCAAGATCATTATAATAAATAAATGAATAAATAAATAAATAAATGCAGTCTCCCGGTGAGCAAGCCAACACTGCACTGCTCTGCTGTGGCGAGGAACCCAAGCTCCAATGCTGAATAATGGAGAAAAAAAAAACTCGGGAGAAACCAGGCTCAGCCGGGAGGGCCAGATCTCCTCTGACGTGTCATAGCTGCACTCAGTGACCCCGACCAAAGCCACCGAGCAACGTCCACGAAGAACAGGGAGAGCCCACGAGCCGCGACCCAGGAAGCCCCAACCGCCGAAAACGTGCAGGTCCAACCCGGTCCCATTCCGCGATCAACAACAGACAACAGAGGAACAACCAGGGAAAAGTAGTAATGGCATAATTAACTTTATTCCTCTGTTGTCCGACATCGACCACAAAACAAGACCAACCAGACCAGACCCACACAGTCCCAACAAATGAAACGCCCCGAACCACAACCAACAAGCCCCCCCCCCACTCCCTACACCCACCCAGCTACCTCCAATCAAAGTCACTGAGTGCAGCCATAACTTCAAACTGCTGTCGTGTGATGTAAGTTTAGCATTAAATACCAAGTATTGTAAATTTAGCATTTATGTGACAGGTAGTCCGTCTTTGCTCTCGGTTGGGGATGGAATTGTCTGAGCTGGGCCGGCCAGATGGTCGCCTTTTTCTTGGGTGGTGATGGAATTGCCTTGGATGGAGCTGGATGGTCAGTCAGTCCGCAGGCTCTCGCAGGAGGATGGCACGGGATTTTCCGATGTAGCTGGCGTAATCTCTAGTTGTGGATGGGCATATGACGTTCATCTGGGCCTGGCGGAATCTCTCCCTACCTCGGGATGGGCATCCCGAGGCGAGGGCAGAAACAGAAAGAGAATAATTAGCGTAGCTGCTGTTCATTAGCTATGTATTAGTGAATGCTTGGCTGAAAAGATGTGTCTTTAATCTAGATTTAAATTGGGAGAGTGTGTCTGACCCTCGAATAGTATCGGGGAGGCTATTCCAGAGTTTAGGTGCTACGTATGAGAAAGCTCTACCCCCTTTGGTGGATTTAGTTATTCTAGGTGTTATCAAAAGTCTGGAGTTTTGAGATCTTAGAGAGCGTGATGGGTTGTAGTGTGGTAGAAGCTCTGTTATGTAGGTAGGGGCTAAACCGTTTAAGGCTTTATAAGTAATTAAAAGAACTTTAAAGTCAATACGATACTTAATGGGTAACCAGTGAAGGGTTGATAACATTGGGGTTATGTGATCGTATTTTCTGGACCTGGTTAGAACTCTGGCAGCTGCATTCTGAACTAACTGTAGTTTGTTTATTGATGCTGCAGGACAACCACTAAGCAGTGCATTACAGTAGTCAAGTCTTGAGGTCACAAATGCATGAATAAGCTTCTCTGCGTCAGCCACACATAAAATATTTCGCAATTTGGCAACATTTCTAAGGTGGAAGAAGGCTGTTTTTGTGACATTTGAGATGTGATTTTTAAATGACAGGTTGCTGTCTAATATAACGCCAAGGTCTTTAACTGTATTTGTTGGAGTAACAGTGCAGCCTTCAATTTGCAGGTCATAATCCGAAATATTCTGCTCACGTGTCTTTGGTCCGATAAGTTCTGGAAAAAGTAGTTTCAACTCAATTATGCTCCTTCCTCCAAAGGAATGACATCAATGAAGAATTCCAGTCTGGATTTAGAGCATGTCACAGTACAGAGACTGCTTTGATCAGAGTTACAAATGATCTGCTATTGGCGTCTGACCGAGGTTGTATCTCGTTATTGGTGCTGCTAGACCTTAGTGCTGCATTCGATACCATTGACCACAGCACACTCCTACATAGACTCGAAAATTATGTCGGCATTAAGGGAATAGCTTTGAAATGGTTTAAATCTTATTTATCCGACCGTTTTCAATTTGTAGCAATAAACAATGAGGTGTCACGCAAATCGCAAGTCCAGTACGGTGTACCACAGGGCTCAGTCTTAGGGCCTCTGCTCTTCGCATTATACATGCTACCTCTAGGAGATATAATAAAGCGACACGGAGTTAGCTTTCACTGTTATGCTGATGATACTCAACTTTATATTTCCTCGAAGCCTCATGAAACACAGCAGTTCCATCGAATAATGGAATGCATAGTCGATATAAAAAACTGGATGAGTAACAACTTTTTATTACTGAACTCGGACAAAACGGAAGTGTTACTTATTGGACCGAAAACTGCTATAAGTAACAACCAAGAATACTGTTTAACTATTGACGGATGTTCCATAAAACCCTCGTCGTCAGCAAAGAATCTTGGCGTTCTATTCGATAGTAATCTGTCATTTGAGAGCCACGTCGCCAACACCTGTAAAATTGCGTTTTTCCATCTTAAGAATATATCTAAACTACGTCATATGCTGTCAATGTCAGATGCAGAGAAGTTAATTCATGCATTCATGACATCAAGACTAGATACTGTAATGCACTGTTAGGTGGTTGCCCTGCAGGCTTATTACAAAAACTCCAATTGGTCCAAAACGCGGCAGCTCGAGTTCTTACACGTACAAAAAAGTATGAACATATTAGCCCGGTTCTGTCAACCTTGCACTGGTTACCTATAAAGCATCGCGTTAACTTTAAAATCTTGCTTATTACCTATAAAGCCTTACATGGTTTAGCTCCTCAGTACTTGAATGAACTCCTTTTGTATTACAGTCCTTCACGTGCATTACGCTCTCAGGCGTCCTGTCAGTTGGTAATACCTAGAATTTCAAAATCAAGTGCAGGTGGTAGATCCTTTTCCTATCTAGCGCCTAAACTTTGGAATAGTCTTCCCTGCACTGTCCGGGAGGCAGACACACTCTGTCAGTTTAAATCTAGACTAAAGACGCATCTTTTTAATCTTGCATACACTACTCTTCCATAATATAAATCTTCAGAGGGTTTAGGCTGCATTAGTTAGATCAACCGGAACCAAAAACACAACTGATGTACTTGTTGCATCAAAGAGTACAGAACAGTACTCTACTCTCAGCCAGTCTTGTCTCATTGTTCCAAGGTTACCACAGCGAGCAGGATGCAGTTCATGGCCTGACCTGATGGTAGAGCGGAGAATGGGAAGTGGGGACCTGACAAGAGCTGAGATGATAGAGCTGGATAAAGAAGGACGCGGTCTCTTGACATGTCTTCACCACAAAATTTCAAATGCTATTAGATTATTAATGATAATCTTAAACTATAATTTATTTTATTATTAAGTTTATTTATTTTATTTAGCCTTGTTGTGCAAGCTCTCTGGAGCTTGTGCAGAGGCAGCAGCTTTTGCCAGAGGGGAACTGGAATCCCCTGGTTGGGCCTGGGTTCTCCTGAGGTTTTTTTTCTCGATTAGAGTTTTGGGTTCCTCGCCACCGTTTGCATACTGTTGCATTCTGCCTGGCCGGGGGGGCTGCTTTAGAATTTTAAAGTTTTACTTAATTAATATTGCATATAGAGAATTTATAGTCTGTTATATTTGACCTGTGCTTCTCTCTCCTTTATCTAAATGTGTGCTCTCTACTGGCGTGTGTGTTTGTGTGTGCGCTACTTGTTGTGTCGTGTGTGTGTGTGTGTGTGGTGTGTGTGTGTCCACTCGTGTGTGTGTGTGCTACTGTTGTGTGTAGTGTGTGTGTGTGTGTGTGTGTGTGTGCGTGCGCATCCGTGTGTGTGTGTGTCTCTGTGTCTATGTGTGTTGGTACGTGTGCTTTGTGTGTGTGGAGTGTTTTGTTGTGGGTATGTCTGTCTTCTGTGTTTTCAACCTTTTCTTGTTTTTGCAGGTACAACTTTAATTATTTTGCTTTAGTCAATTGTCTCATGTACAGCTGCTTTGTAACAATGAAAATTGTAAAAGCGCTATATAAATAAAGTTGAGTTGAGTTGAGTTGAGATATATATTCTTGTTTATAACTGTTTGTTCATGGGGTCTATAGAAACCAATTGATGCACTGCTTTATATCGTCGATGCACTCTGCCAATTTGGATAGTTGGAAGGAATCATCTGGTCTTGATGAGATATATAGCTGAGTATCATCTGCATAACAGTGGAAGCTAATTCCATGTTTTCTAATAATGTTTCCAAGGGGCAGCATGTATATGGAGAATAGCAAGGGTCCTAAAACGATCCCTGAGGTAATCCATAATTTACTTGCGTTAGATTTGATGATTCCCCATTTAAATGGACAAATTGATGTCTGTCTGATAAGTAAGATCTGAACCATTGTAGTGCCTGTCCCTGAATACCGGTATAATTGTGTAAGCGATCTATAAGTATTTTATGGTCTACAGCGGTCGGCAACCTAAGGCACGCGTGCCACTATTGGCACGCCGAGGGAAAATCAATGGCACGCCAAGCACATTTAGATAAATGATGTATTTAATACAAAACTAGTGTTTGTGAAGTTTAAAAAAATATTGAACGCCTGGTCGTATTCGCATGACAAATTGCCCGTTAATCTGTAATCGTAATCAACATCTTTTACATAAAGTTGTCTGTGCTTTAGAGGTCACGTGTCATCGATTGTGTAGTTTGCGCTCACTGTGGTGCTGGACTTCAGACGAGGTTCACAAATGGCTACTACGCAAAAGAAGGCAAAAACTGACGCTCGGTCATTTCAGCCCTCTTGGAGAGAAGAATTCGGTTTTGTTTTTCAAAAAGATCGTGCCGTATGCACTTTATGTTTAGAAAATGTTGTGTGCCGTACTTCCAGCGTTAAGCGCCATTTTGAAACAAAACACGAAAAATCCTTCAAAGATCAGGCAGATAAGGCAGAGTCCATCAGACGCGCTGTCTCCAGTTATGAGAAACAAACCGGCAGTCTTCGTGTTTTTACTAGATTGAAAAATAATGCTTCTGAAGCAAGTTACCGACTTGCTCATTGCATTGCGAAACACGGAAAGCCATTCACTGACGGGGAGTACATTAAGGATGCTTTCCTCTCTAGCGCAGAGGTCTTGTTTGATGGGTTACCTAACAAAGAGACTATTATATCGAGAATCAAAGATATTCCCATGTCAGCCAGAACTGTTCAGAGACGCATAGAAGAAATGGCAGAAAGTGTCAATGAGCAGCAAACAGCTGGGCTGAAGGATGCAATGGTGTTTAGTGTTGCGCTGGATGAGAGTGTGGACATAAATGACATACCACGTTTGGCAATCATGGCAAAATATTGTGATTCGAATGTAAGAGAGGAACTCTGTTGCCTAAAATCAATGACTGACACAACAAAAGGGGAAGACATTGCCAAGGCATTTTTTGAGCACTTTGAGGAGCGAGGGGTTGACATCGGAAGAATTTTTGCAATTACAACAGATGGAGCCCCTGCCATGGTTGGCAAACAGAAAGGAGCTGTCAAATTAATTGAGGAAAAAGTGGGTCACCCCATTATGAAATTACACTGCATAATACACCAAGAGAACCTGTGTGCAAAAATGTCAAATTCAGATCTTAATAGCGTTATGGCTACGGTTGTAAAGATCGTTAATTTCATAGTTAAGCGATCTTCCCTCACACACCGACAGTTCCAGTCCCTTCTCGAGGAAATGGACTGCACGTACAAAGATATCCCTCTCCACTCGGCGGTTAGATGGTTAAGCTGTGGTAAAGTTCTGGAGAGATTTGTTGGCTGCTTTGACAGTATTAAAGCCTTCCTAGCTGAAAAAGACCAAGTCTACACTGAACTCGAAGATGAGACGTGGGTTTTGAAAGTCATGTTTCTCACTGATATCACAGGCCACTTGAACGAGCTAAATCTCCGACTCCAAGGTGCAGAACACACCATTTTGAACATGTTCGAAACATGGGCTGCGTTTATTGACAAGCTGGCAGTTTTCTCAAGGGATATCGCTACCTCCACATTCCGATATTTCAAACATGTACGGGAGCTGTCCGCGCAGTGCAGCGTTAACACGAGTGAGATATCCAAATACATGTCCGAACTCGAATTGGAGTTCACAACACGTTTTGGGGACTTTCGGAAATATGGACCAATGTTCCCTTTTTTGATTAAGCCTGCGAGCTTCGATGGACACGAATTCGATGCATCTCTGATAGAGTGGATGGATACACAGGACATGGAAATGCAGCTAATTGAGCTCAAGAGTTCAGCACTCTGGGTGACAAAATTTGCAGAACTCCGCAAGGAGTTGGAAACCACAGCAGTGAACAATCAGGGATCTTGCATTTTTACATGCTGGGCATCATTGCCAGAAAAATTCTGCTGTCTCAAAAGAGTTGCTTTGGGTTTGCTGACGGTTTTCGGATCGACATACCTCTGCGAGCAAATATTTTCACACATGAACAATGTGCTTTGTCCCTCTCGCAATCGCTTGACTGTTGATCATTCCGAAGCATGCGTGAAACTTAAGGTGACGCACTACGCTCCCAAGATAACAGAGCTCAGCAAAGGAAAACAGGACCAGGGCTCACACTAACTGGTATTTATAAGTACTGTACATCTGTTTAATCTTGCATTAGCCTACACTGGGCCATGCTGGTATTCCTTGGCTTAACACTGAAAAGCAGCATTAAAACGTGATTCCAGTACTATTTGTTTTCCAAACTCTTGCTGCTCTGCTTTTTGTTCTATAAAAATGTTTTATATACATATGTAACAGTTTCAGTTATTAAAGAAATATGTGCAAATACGTGTTTTTAAAAATAAAGAAGGTAACTATAACACATGTGAAAAAGCAGCATTAGAACTGGATTCCAATACTATTTGTGTTTTATACTCTTGCTGTCTTACTTTCAAAGGAGCAAAATGTTTTGTATAAACAGTTTCAATTTTTAAAGAAATCTGTGCAATTTTGTTTTATTGAAAAATAAAGATGATAGTCTATTCAAAATGTTTCTTTTTCTGTTTTGTGTTTTATAGCCATATAGTATAAGTATACGAATAGTGTCAATCTAAAAAATAATAATATTGTGGTACAATTACATGTAATACTAAACGTTGATGTTAAAATGGCACAGTGGTTGCCATGAAAAAAATAAATGGCACAGCACTTCAAAAAGGTTGCCGACCCCTGGTCTACAGTATCGAACGCAGCACTAAGGTCGAGCAGGACTAGGAGTGAGATGTTACCTTTATCTGATGCTATAAGCAGGTCGTTTGTAATTTTAACGAGCGCAGTTTCAGTACTATGATGCGGTCTAAAGCCTGACTGGAATTTTTCGTGTATGTCATTATTTTGTAAGAAAGAGCACAACTGAGTGGACACTACTTTTTCTAGTATTTTAGACAGGTAAGGGAGATTTGAAATCGGTCTATAGTTTCCTAGTTCATTGGGGTCTAAGTTTGGTTTCTTGATAAGAGGCTTAATGACGGCCAGTTTAAAGGGTCCTGGGACATGGCCTAGATTAATTGACGAGTTGATAATGTTATAAATGGGCTCAATTGCAACGGGTAATAACTCTTTTAATAATTTAGTTGGTATGGGATCTAATAAGCAAGTTGTAGGTTTAGATGTTGCAATAAGTTTAATTAAATCTTCCTGTTTTATAGGTGAAAAACACTGTAGCCTTTCTTTTGGGGCGATGGTTGGTACTAATTTATAGGACAGACTTGGAGGTTGAGTTTTTACTATTTTGTCTCGTATGTTTTCGATTTTCTCTGTAAAAAAATTCATGAAATCATTGCTACCAAGGTGCGGCGGAATACCCAGGTCAGGTGAAGTCTGTTTATTTGTTAGTTTAGCAACTGTACTAAATAAAAACCTTGGATTGTTTTTGTTAGTTTCTATGAGGTTACGGAGGTGCTCAGCCTTTGCTGCTTTTAGTGCCTTTTTATAACAGTTTGCACTCTCTTTCCACGCAATTTTAAAGACCTCTAATTGGGTTTGTTTCCATTTGCGCTCCAGTTTACGTGTTTCTCTTTTAAGGGCGCGAGTGGTGCTATTGTACCATGGTGCTGCGTTTTTCTCATTAATCTTTTTTGACTTCATAGGTGCGACAGCTTCTAATGTATTAGAGAAAATAGTGCCCAATTTGCTGGTCATGTCATCGAGCGATTCTATATTTATTGGTATGGTTATTAAAGGAGTCAGATCTGGCAAGCTCTTTGCGAAACTATCTTTAGTAGTCGAGGTAATTGTTCTACCCTGTCGATAACGAGTTAAACGGCTGATTTCTGCAGTGCGCAGTGTACATGTTATAAGATAGTGATCAGTGACATCGTCGCTTTGAGGTATAATATCTATATTGGTTAGATCGGCTCCGTGAGATATAATCAAGTCTAGTGTATGATTAAATCGATGAGTGGGTCCATTGATGTGTTGTGTTACTCCAAAAGAGTGTAATAGCTCTGTAAACGCCACTGCTAATGCATCGTTAGCACTATCTACGTGGATATTAAAGTCTCCGACAATTAGTACTTTATCAACGTTAACCAATAGGTCCGATAGGAAGTCCGCAAACTCTTTCAGAAAATCAGTGTAGGGACCAGGGGGTCTATACACTGTAGCCAACGTACAAGAAAGCAATGGTTTTTTACTGTCAATTGGAACAATTATGTTCAACGCAAGCACTTCAAATGATTTAAATTTATGCTCCGTTCTCTGAGTTACAGTAAGAAAGTCTCTAAAGATTGTTGCGACACTGCCACCTCGACCAACCGGACGTGGCTCATGCATATAACAGTAGCTTGGTGGAGTACACTCATTTAGACCGTAATAATCATTTGGTTTAAGACAGGTTTCGGTAAGGCAAAGTATATCAAAACTGTTGTCTGTGATCATTTCATTTACAATAACTGCTTTTGAATTTAGTGATCTAATATTAAGTAGGCCGAACTTTATGAGTTTGTTTTGGTCGTTTATTACATTGTCCTCAGGTTTAATCACGATTAGATTTTTTCTCTGAGATTTGGCTATTTTGTTATTTTGTAGTATTATTCGGGGGACAGACACAGTCTCTATGCATTTGGAAGCAGTAACATTTCTAACAGATGAGTGGGAGGAACACAGACTTTGGTTGAAGTTTTGACTTACCGCTGGGAGACGTAGTCAAGCGGTGCGTAGCGTCTTTGAGATGTTGTCAGACAGAAGAACCGCTCCGATGCTGCTGGGGTGCAGGCCGTCAGGGCGGAAGAGCCTAGGTCGCTCCCAGAACAGATCAAAATTATAAACAAAGAGCAGCTTCTGTTCAATACACCATGACATCAACCATTTATTTACAGCAAATAGTCTACTGAACTTTTCATTCCCTCGTCGGTAGGTAGGAAGCGGCCTTGATACGATGATCCTCGCCGTGGGCGATGCGTTGCGTACCGTCTCGATCAGACTCCTGAAGTCCCTCTTCAGGATCGCCGACTGCCTCATCCTGATGTCATTCACCCCCGTGTGCAGCACGACAGCTCCAACGTTAGCATCGTCCTTCAGGATCGCAGGTACCTGCGCAGAGACATCAAGAACACGGGCGCCAGGAAAACAATGAGTGAGCACCTTACCTTTAGTGGAGGAAGCGCGTACGTTCCGGACGATTGAGTCTCCGATGACCACAGCATTGCATTCCGTCTCGCAGAGGGCGGCAAAGCGGTTCCTGGTCGGGATCTCGAAGACCGGTGGCGGCGGTTGAGTCATCGCTCCAGTCCTGGCTCGCGCCTTTCGCCGTGGGTGTGCCGGTGCAGGAGTGAAGTTCATTTGGGCTGACCGTGTTCTCGAAACCTGGGCTCTGTGCAGAGAAACACGTGCAGTAGAAGTGGAAGGTTCCTGATGACTCATCGTTTTCTCTTATCTGGTTGGTTCAATAACGCACCAGTCAAGCAGACATCAGACACTTTAATGCATGCACCCAGATGATGCACCCAGCTCCAGGTTGTTGTGATTGCACCAGACAGCCAGCTCTGCAACTTCCTATCTGTAAACAGGATGAGGCCGATGATGGTAGTGTCATCTGCTTGACAGAGGAGTCTTTTGCAGTGCAATCATTTGTATACAGGGAGAAGAGCAGTGGGAAGAGCACGCATCCCTGAGGGGCACCAGTGCTGATTGCGAGTCCCAGATGTGAGTTTACCCAGCTTCACTAGTTGCTGCCTGTCTGTTAGGAAGTTAGTGATCCATTGACAGATTGGGGTGGGCACGGAGAGCTGGGTCAGTTTGTCTGAGAGAAGGTCAGGCATGATGGTATTAAAGGCCGAACTTAAGTCCACAAATAAGATCCTTGCATAATTCCCAGGTCTATCAAGGTGTTGCAGAACATAATGTGTGAAGTGCAGATCAGAGCGAGTGTGGAGTGTGAGTCTGGTCTTAAATCGGCAGTAAAAAACATTCTGATCGTCAGCCAGTTGTTGATTCTCCACAGACTGTGGGAGTGATGTCTTGTACTTGGTGATGTTCTTCAGACCAGTCCATACTGACTCCGGGTCGTTGGCTGAAAACTGTTTTTTTTAGCTTTTCAGAGTAGTTTTTTTTTAGCCTTGCATAGCTTAGCCAGCACGCGTCCCTCTTCTGCGTTTGAACAGCAGCGCTGTACTCCAACTAGAATGTCCATCAAAAAGTCTGAAAAATCAAAAACCAGAAAAATTATTATTTATATATATACTGTATATACTGTACATCAGGGCTAGTCAACTGGCGGCCTGCGGGCCAAATGCGGCCCGTCAATCATCTTTACCTGGCCCGCCTTAACATTTCAAATAACTGGAGAGACTTTAAGAACGGTGTGCTTTAAATGCACGTCGTCTTTAGTCCAAGTCCAAAACGCTGCTACATTCAATATGAAAGTAATTCCCACGGCTCATAATGATTTACGTCTTATAAAGCGATTTGATCGGTCAGTCCAAGAAACTTAATGTTATTTACAACGTTATAATCAGCAATGGATTGCGCAGCCACAGGCAATCGGTTTGCGCACGCGATAGGTCGCGTTCTGTAGGAAGGGTACACCACGTGAACGGTTGTCTCAGATAAGGGGAAAACGGTGTTGTTTTTATTACTGCATTCATTATGTATACAGGCTATATTTACGAAAAAGAGCTGTTTATCTCCCCCCAGAACTCGCACTATACAAAGGATCTGCCCTATCAGTGCGTGGGGTACATGAATGCGATCGGAATTCACCCGAAGATGTGATAATACCGTTCAGTCTCTTGCACAGATCAATTGACTTGCTTTATAAGACGCGAATTTAACGTCACAAGGGGCAGTGATTACTTTTGTGTTGAATGTATTTGCGTTTTTAACTTTTAATGATTTAACTTTAATTCATAAGAAATATCTTCATAAATATCTTCTTGAAAAAACAATGCCAACCACATCTCGATGTACTGGAGGACTGTGGGTGAGTAAATTAGTAGCAATTTTGGGGTAAAGTAACGCATTAAGGAATATAAAATACAATTAAAAAGACAATATCCCTTTTAATTTAATATCATGAAAAGGCACAAATACTGGATCAAATATTTGTGTGCATGTTTTAATATATGGCCTATAAGTAACAGCAACAAAAACAGTATAAAAGGAACAAAATGCAATAAATAACAGAAAAACTAAATAACAGAAGAAATGAGGATATGGTAAAAAACTGGCCCGCATCCTATTTATACTTTTGGAATCTAGCCCTCAAAGAAAAGTACTTGAAGACCCCTGCTGTACATTATTGTACAGAAATATTTTTTTCCAGTAAGGGGCAAATTTTGGAAGTGATTTCCAGGGGCATTTTAATTATTACCTTATTAAACATTATAAAAATCCCAGTTCTAGTCCTTGATTCTGATTGGTTGAGCCATGTTCCAAGCCTTTATAAAATACCCCAATTAATATCTGCTGACCGCATTACATACAGTAGATGCAACATCAGTGGCACAGTGATACTTAGGCTGTGTTGCTTGGCCTTGCTATGCATATGGAATAACCATTTATAATAATATAAAGCCCTGTGATAAGCCCTGTTAAGCAATGGGATACAGTGCATTTTATAACAGCTAAGGGTTGTTTTATAACAACCCACTGCTTCTTGGGGCTTTCTGCTTTATTGTTGCATTGTATTTTATAGTCTGTTTCAGTGGAAACAACATAAACAAATGTTATGTGGCCCAAACTTAATCCTCATTTATCCATGAAAAAAATACTTGTAATTTCTATTCACCAGTCTTCACAAAGCAATGATATCTAGTAATCTGGAGTTCAATCTGTACATTTTATTTTCATTATATGTTACCTGTCCAATAATATTTATTCTATATTTACATGGAAGAGCTGTCATTGGTTGTCATTTACCTTGGTTTCCCAACAGGTTCTCTGGTAGAATCTCCTAACTGGATCTGCTTGCTGCTGGCTAAATTGGAAAAGATGTTTATGGTCTTCTATCCATAAACACACAAGACATAATAAATGATCAACTATGGACATACAAAAGTAAAATAATACACTACTCTGTTCAAAATGTTTACCTTTTTTATATGACTTTCTCTTGCTCTCCCTTTTCTGTTTCTGAATTTCTCTTCATCTCCCTTGTCTCCGTATTTGCGTCTGTCTTTTTCATCATCTCCCTTCTGTCGTTGTGTGTCTTTCTCTTCTTCTCCCTTTGAACTCAACTCAACTTTATTTATATAGCGCTTTTTACAATTTTCATTGTTACAAAGCAGCTGTACATAAGACATTGACTATAAGCAAAACAATTAAAGTTGTACCTGTAAAAGCAAGAAAAAAGGTGAAAACAAAGACAGACATACCCACATACAAAACACTCCACACACACAATATGCACATGTACTAACACACATACACATAGACACACACACACGGACCCGCACGCACACACACACGTACACAGACAAGTACGCGCACACACAAAGATGCACGCACGCACGCACGCACAGTGAGAGCACACATTTAAGATAAAGGAGAGAGAAGCACAGGTCAAATATAACAGACTATAAATTCCTATATGCAATATTAATTAAGTAATACTTTAAAATTCTAAAGCAGCCCCCCCGGCCAGGCAGATGCAGTATGCAAACGGTGGCGAGGAACCCAAAACTCTAATCGAGAAAAAAAACCTCAGGAGAACCCAGGCCCAACCAGGGGATTCCAGTTCCCCTCTGGCAAAAGCTTCTGCCTCTGCACAAGCTCTACAGAGCTTGCACAACAAAGAAAAATAAATAAATTTACTAATAAGGTAAATTATAGTTTTAAGATTATCATTAATAATCTAATAGCATTTCAAAATTTGTGGTGAAGACGTGTCAAGTGACCGCGTCCTTCTTTATCCAGCTCTATCATCTCAGCTCTTGTCAGGTCGCTGCTTCCCATTCTCCGCTCTACCATCAGGTCTGGCCATGAACTGCATCCTGCTCGCTGTGGTAACCTTGGAACAATGAGACAAGACTGGCTGAGAGTAGAGTACTGTTCTGCACTCTTTGATGCAACAAATACATCAGTTGTGTTTTTGGTTGCGGTTGATCTAACTAGTGCAGCATAAACCCTCAGAAGATTTATATTATGGAAGTGTAGTATATGCAAGATTAAAAAGATGCATCTTTAGTCTAGATTTAAACTAACAGAGTGTGTCTGCCTCCCAGACAGTGCAGGGAAGACTATTCCAAACTTTAGGCGCTAGATAGGAAAAGGATCTACCACCTGCACTTGATTTTGAAATTCTAGGTATTACCAACTGACAGGACGCCTGAGAGTGTAATGCACGTGAAGGACTGTAATACAAAAGGTATTGTTTTTAAAAAGCTTAAATAAAGCTTGTAGAAGACTTCAATGTTGTAAAATCTCTCATCAATTGTGACAAGAGCTGTATCTCTTCTGCAGTTGACGGAGTGTGCTCTGTTCCCTCATACTCAAAAAAAGTTTTATTTTTCTTCTCAAGCCAGCTCATCTCCACCTCAAGCTTTCCTGCTATGTTCCTAGCATCTGATTTAGCATATTCACATCTATGATTGCGAAATTCGTGAAGAAATTCTTTCACTGCCCTGATTTCTACCTTCACCGTCGCGACTGAAACTTTGGGGCTCTGCAGGATTTTACTTGATTTTTCTGGAGCAACACTCGGTACCTCTACATCTCGTTTCTCTGTGGAGTACACCTTTAGAGCAGTTAATGCATTCACAATTTCTGGAAGCTGGTAACAAACAGCTTTAACAGCTTCAAATCTACAGTACATTGCCATCAGTGTAAAATTCTTACATGTTCTTTGAGAATGGTCCAACGGTGAACTGAGGAGCTGAAAATTGTGTAAAGCCACTGTAACAGCCCCCGACAAAGCTAATGGACATCACAGAAGACTTGGCTGCATTACCAACAAGATTCAGGGTGTGCCTTCCACAAGAAACTTATGGCCGTAACTTACTTAGGTACAACAATAACCAAGCGTAGGCACAGAGAAATAGAGCAACTTAAATACAAAAGCACAGACAAGGCACATGTGAAAACAATCCCACTAATTACTGGGGCATCAGAAGTGTGAGAACCCAGTAGGGACCTCTAGTGGTAAAAATAAAATATGACAAATCAAAACTCTGACATAGATGTGCTCTGGTTTCAGCTCTTAGAAAGTACTTGATTTAAATGATTGGATGTTACCTCTGGTTTTAGCATATTTCTCTCATTCAGACAAATGTTTCGGTCTTTTCATATTCTTTTCTTGATTGCTCTATAAGTACTGGCAAACATACATGCAGTCATCAGATCAACCAGTCAAGAGTAATTTTTAACAAGTGCATCCCTTATTGCACGTCCAGAAAGTTTCTCACTATAAGAGAATGCCAGCACGCATTGGACTGGGTATTCAGCAGGGTTGTAAGGGTAGAGAGACTCACAGACAAGGTTTATAAGCCAGACAGGTACATTTATTGATAAATGGTCATCATAACAACAGGTGAGTGTATGTGTATATACAGTATATGTATATATGATAGCGTTCTTGAACTGGACAGATGGGTAGAGGATATAACGGTCTTTGTGTTACCAGGAGTTGATGGATGGGTGGTGAACGTGGAGAAGGGAGGACGAACGGTAGATTCAAAGCCACGTGGAGTAAACAGCAGAGTAGGGGTTCACCGGGACAGTACTGGAGTATTCTTGGTAGAGATGGGACGTTTGACACTAAGGCTTCGAAGCCTGTTTTACTCTATTGAAGAAAACTGGTTCGAGACTGTGTCGAGGCTTGTATCAAATGTATGTGATCACGTGACCGATGACGTTTGAGGCTTCATACGTCACAATTAAACACCTGAAGCAATGTGACTGATTCAAATCTTTGCCGTGCCTTCATTCATTATAATGAGATGCAAAATGCTCTTAATGCAAATCAGAAAATCTAAATCCAGGGATGTCCTTATAATCAGTTCCACCATAAGAGGTATCCACTGAATTGCATATTGCAACATATTTCAAACATTTTACTAGTAAAGTGACATTTCAAAACGTTGTAACGCTTTCATGTGTGGACAATGATTCTCAGACTGAAGATACAGCTGAAATTGCTTTTGTGTTAACTGGAATCAACAAGATGTGAATCATTAGAAAGTGGCTTCTATAATTGCAGCTGACCACTAGATGTCACTGGTAGGGTCAGTCTTTGAGGCTTTGAAGCTTTGAATCATTTTCGGTACAATAAGGAAAAAGCCTCAAAAGCTCCACAAGGCTTCGTCTGCCCATCTCTAATTCTTGGAGATAGTAGTAGATTCCTCTGAGATCACTTGGAGTGTTCTAGGAGATAGCTGGAGTTCACTAGGATATTGTTGGGGTAAGTATATTCCACTGGGATTGCTGGAGCTACTGCGAAAACTAGGATTAAAGTCCTTTACCACTTGGGAGACCTGCCGAAGACTGACTGCTGGTGAGTGGCTTTATTGTGCTGGGTGCAGTGATTAGTGATCGGGAACAGGTGTGCTGGTCAGAATTTGGGTGATTGTGAACGTGGACGTGGGGTGGAGCCTGGTGTGTCCGTGACAAGGATCATGTAGAGTACTATTATTATCTTCCTCACAAAGAGGGACATTGCACCTTGTACCAATGTTGTGGAAGACAATACAGGCAAGTATTTTGTTGTATGCTCCCTGTGGTTCCACTCGCAAGTACAAGTAGTTAAGACATGCAAAGCGCCTTTAGAGTAGTGATGGCAAAATGAAGCCTCCTGAACCACTGAGACTTCGCAGTCTATTGCTTCATCAAAAGGTTCATTACCCGAAGCTTCATTCAGCATTGCTCACTAGTGACACCTAACTGTACACAAATCAATTAATTCTGAGCCAGTGACCTCGAAAGACAATTGTCCATTGCTAGGTGTCAAATAAAATGTGTTTTTCTCTGTGTAACTTTACTTGTGCTTTCTTTATTTCTTTCTTTCTTTCTCTCTCTCTCTCTTGCACGCACACAAACAATGAATTATTAATCAATTGTTTGAAAAGTGACAGTGTGACAGGAAAAGTGAAACAAAGAAGTGCAGTGCCTATGGGAGAGGGAGTGTAATACTTAAAATTAAAACAAATCATTAAGTTTCTTCTTTTTTTTGTGTGCAGGGAATTGTTAATGGTTTCAGTTGAGTGTAGTGCTTATGGAACTGGGGGTATTGTGGGGCAAACTGGAAACAGGAAGGATTGTTATTGAGGAACAGAATTTTTTAAACAGTATTGGGGTTTAAAAGATTCATCTTCTTTGACAAAACCTCTCCAGCTTTGGAAAATATCCTTTCACAAGGAACAGAGGATGCAGGAGAACATAAAAATGTCAGTGCCAGCTGGTATAAGTGAGATTACTGATGCTTCTGTTGAGCCCAATATACTCTCTAATATATAGCTCTTTTTGACACAGCAAGCATTTCACCTAGAAAAATTAAATAATAGACATGACAGTTTATACAGCCATATAGTAAGGATTAAAATTATACTAAGACAGTAAAAATATCATTGACACATGCCTTATTATGAGCAACCATTTCAAAATACTCACAGACAGGAGAGGTTTTCCTCTTTCTTGTTGACTCCATGATAATGAAAAAGGAGATCAAGCAAACAAATCTAAAAGGGCAATCCAAATCAACAAGCAGTCCAGTCCAGTCCAAATCCAAAACAATCCAACTAGCCAATCTTCTCTAACTGTGAACATAACAAAATAATATAAGTGATGTAATTAATAATGACAATATACTATCTATCTAATATAACTAATCTAACCTAATATAATGTAATCATGATGTATAGGGCTAACACATATATGACACAAAAAAATTACGACAAAAAGACAATTCTCTGACTCTCTAACACTCTACTTCTGCTACCTCTACTACTGACACCTCTCTGAAACGGCGCAACACTCACAGGTGGCGCGAGTTTTGAAACTGCTTTATCCGGGAGCGATACTCAGATGAAACCGATGACGTATTCCACACAAACTGAGGCCTCGTTTGTCATTGGTCACGTGATTCCTTCGTTAACAACACAAGCCTCGAATCGAGGCTTGATCTGGCACGCCCATTTTTGCTCGAAACAAGCTCCGAAGCCTCGCTTCAAATGTCACATCACTACTTTAGAGAACTCCATTTAAGCGCTCAATTACACACCTTGTTTTGCAAAGAGCAGAATTGAAACGTGCCTGCTCAGGTGTGTTTGCTGCAAGAAAACGGGTCATCAGCCATGGCAGGAGTGGCTAGACACTGTCTCCTAATATTATGCCATCCGGTCTGTTGGTTTGAAGCTCCCTGTATAGAGCACTCTCCCTCAGGATATGTGCGTCATGAACAGACCCAGGCCATTTCACAACACAGTTTGTGACAATGAGGTCAGCATCACCCACAAGTTGGATGTTGATGCTGTGCCTTCCCTTTCGATTGACATATTCCCACTCCCTTTCATGAAGTGCTTGTATGTGCACATGAGTGCAGTCAATAACCCCAGTAGTACTGGGCATGTTTCCTAAAAGAAAAAACTAGGGCTGTCAATCGATTAAAATATTTAATCGCGATTAATTGCATGATTGTAATGAGTTAACTCGTGATTAATCGCAACTTAATCGCACATTTTTATCCATTATAAATGTACCTTAAATGAATAATTTTCAAGTTTTTAATACTCTAATCAACATGGGCATGGACAAATATTGATGCTTTATGCAAATGTATATTGTTTATTATTAGTGAAACCATACTCAACATAGACCATGAAGACTAGACATGTTTCAAAGGTCATAGATGTTTTTCAAAGAACTTGTACATGTCTATTAAACACATGAAAAAAAACTGGAAAAACACAGGTTCCCATTACTTCTTTCTCTGCACTGAGCTATTTACTTACACAAGTATGTTTACATTTTCGCAACTGTGATAGCTCGGTGGAGGCTGTGTGCAATGCAAGGCATATGCTCGAACGGAAGCTGCCTGGCCGCGGCAATCATGTTGCGTTACTATCGGTGGTCAGTGGGCTAATTTTGAATTCAATATTCCACTGTCTGGCTACCTGCAGAAAGTGCTCAGCGCAAACGTCAGCATAGTGCCTCTCGTCTGTCTTCATGACGGTCAAAGCGTGCGACCGTAGTTTCCAGTGTGTGTCAAAATAATGAGCCGTGACCCCCAGGTAGCTATGGTTACTGAGGGAAGTCCAGAAATCTCTGGTGAGCGCAACCGTGTTTGTCTGTCTTATCGCCTCCTCGACTTTCGCTTTCTCCTCTTCGTAAGAGTCGTGAATCTTGCTTGTAACAGTGGCTCTCGAAGGTAGTTCATATGTGTAATCGTTAGATGCGATGCGAATAATTTCAAGTAGACCCTCGTCCTCCACTACATTAACTACATGCTGTAGCCACCCATTTAGCTATCGATGTGGTGAGTCTGTTGCTTGTGAAGTTGTCCATCCGTCTCTGCTGAAAACAATCTAGTGTGGTCTGCCGAGAGGAGGAGAGCTCTCTGCGTCAGTTGTATGCTTCGCTTCAAGTGATATTTTAAACTCGACGTGCTGCGGTGATAACTTAATTCACATCGACAATAAATGCAGATCACTTTAGTCTTGTCGACAGAACCATCAGACATCATTTTATATATGAATTTTAAGTACAGAAGACCTATTTATTTCTCCATTTCTGTTTGCTGCTGCATCGTTTACTTTCTCAAACTACGGGCAAGGCCAAGGTTCAAACAGAAAATGCGCGCTGCGTTAATCGCACGTTAATAAAATTAGTGCCGTTAAAAGGAATTTGCGTTAACGTGTTATTAACGCGTTAATTTTGACAGCCCTACAAAAAACATGTGCTTGGTCGGGCCAATCTGGTCATCCTTTGGAAATGAAACAAATTGATTGACTAAGATGGCCAATGCAGTTGACACAGATTTCACCACATCACTAACAGTTGATTTGTTCACTCCTATATTGTCACCAAGAACTTGATAGAAAGTCCCAGTTGTATAAAAGCTCAGAGCATTAAGGACTTGTTCTTCCACAGACAGAGCATGACTCCTTTGGGTTCTACGTTGAAGTTTTGGTCTGAGAAGGTCTGCAATGAACATTATATCAGCATTTCCAAGCGAAACCGGGCGTACAGCTCCTCGGAGGTATACTGCTCCAGCGGTTTTGTTCGCTTAACATAAACTCTTTGACAAAATTCTCTCCTACCAAACTGGTGGGCTCGATGGACAATACTTTCCATGTTAGTGCCTCTCTGTAAGCCCTCTGAGAAAAGCTGAATTTTTTTTTTCAATTGCTAACATCCCTTTGACCAATCTGCAGTCACATTTACAAAACTCTAAGCACAATTAGCACAACATCCGTATGTTGTGAGCATATCATTAACATAACTCATGTTATTTTCACAAAAATGTGTCGTTTAACACATTTCTAAAATGCTAAAAAAAAAAAATCACACAAGTTTACCCCATACCAAAATTATGGATCTTTATTATTTTTTTTACAATTGCTTAAATACAGCAAGACAAAAATGAAGACCTAATGTTCTAAACCCTAGTAAAAAACATTCTCCTTCTGCAACAACAGAAGCTTACAGTAAAAGACCTGATAAGAAATTTCTGATTTGTGATAATTGAAAAATAGCTGTTTCCAATCTCAATCTGAGACATAGCTAGATGTCAAAGTCTTTCCATTACATGATCGTGCGCATCTGAATGTTGAAGATCATATAGATTAGAACTGTACATTTTTCTGTGCATTATTTTTTTGTCCGTTATTTTGTTTAATTTTTGCTCAGCATAGGCGGATAATAAAAAAAAGAATCACAACCAGGTAAAGTTATTCCCGTAAGAAGCATTCTTAATTTGTGAAGGAAAGGCTCGATGGCTAGGGAATACAACATGCCTGATAGTGAACATCCCTGCCTAATTCCCATCTGAATCTTAAAAGGAGCACTAAAACCACTGTTAATCTTGAGTAGACTCTCAATGTCACTATACATGACCCTGATCATGGCGATAAAACTAGAGCTGAAACCAAACGTGTCTAACATTTCCCACGAGTACTGATGTTCAACTCTGTCGAACGCCTTTTCTTGATCTATTGAAATCAGACCAAGTTCACAACTTAATGAGCTGGAGAGGTCCAAAACATCCCGAATTAAAAAAATGTTGTCAGTTACCTGCCTGTCAGGTATGCAATACATCTGGTCGACATAAACTACTTGCTCAATCACTTTTTTCAGCCTCATGGATAATACTGTACCTTTGACAGCAGTTTGTAGTCATAGCAAAACAGGACCACTGGTCGCCAGATCTTAATCTCCAGTAGGTCTCCTTTCTTAGGAAGGAGGGTGAGGACCGCCCTCCTGCAATTCGGCGGTAAATGTCCTTTCCTCAAGGTGTCCCTAAGAACAAGCAGCAAATTGTTGCCAATAACAGGCCAGAAAGCCTTGTCCACAGGGAAGTCCACAGGGAGTCCATCCATGCCTGGAGCCTTGCCACTCTCCAAACTCTGTAAAGCAGTGTGCAATTCAGCTGCTGAAATTACAGCATCCAGCTCTATGTTGGACTGTGCCACATCTGGTCTCTCACAAAAATATTATTTTTTAAGTTTCTCGTAAAACGCCACTGCATATCCACGTATCTCAGCAGACTCGAGCAACACCTGCCCGGTGTTAGATCGTAGAGAGTGCATAAGTCTTTTTTGTCCATTCTTACGTTCAAGGCCGAAGAAAAAATGGGAAGGTGCATCCATTTTAGCAACATTGTTAAAACAGGAACATATCAGGGCACCTTGAGCAGAAAAACCCAACAGGATAGACAGAGCTGACTTTTTTTATTTAAGAGCTTCAAAATGTTCTCTTTCTCCTGTGAAGCCTGCCAACTCTTGCAGCTTCACTATTTCACTCTCCAGATCCTTCATAGACCTGGTCATGTCTCTTGTGATGTTGAGAGTATACTGTAAGCATAACGGTTCTACCTTACTCTTCCCTATATCCCACCACTGTTGTAAAGAAGTATATTCAGATTTTGTTTTTGCATAACCATTCCAAAAAAACTTAAAAGTATCTTTAAAAACAGTGTCAGCAAGCAGGGCCACATTAAAATGCCAATAAGCACTACTGCATTTCACATTCTTAATAAAAATGGAACATTGAACAAGAAAATGATCCGAAATGCCAACAGGATGTATTGAACAGCTTTTAAAAACATTACACTGATGTTTAAAACAATAAAACCTATCAAGTCTAGCTAAAGATAATGACTTGTCTTTAACATGAGACCAGGTATATTGTCGTTGAGTAGGGTGAAAAAACCTCCAAACATCACTTAAGCCATTTGATTCAATTATTGAATTAAACACTTCTTACTGGCACCATGTGGTTCCAGATGGTTTCTATCACCAGTTGGATTTACAGTACAATTAAAATCACCACCTATAACCAAATAACCATCACCAGTACAGTTACTAATAACAGAGTTTAAAGTGTTTAAAAAGATGACCCTTTCACTACCCAGAGTTGGAGCATACACATTTAAGATGTAAGTTATTTTTACACTTCCAAACACTGCATCAATTTTAATCAAACGTCCCTTCATGATTTCTTCAGCAACATAAGAGATTGGTAAAAAATCTCTAGAAAATAATATACCAACTCCACTGCTTCTGCTGCTTTTATGACTGAGGACAACCTCCCCGTCCCATTCTTTTTTCCAATCTACTTCATTCTCAACTGTACTGTGTGTTTCTTGTAGAAAAACAACATTTAGTTTTCTAACTTTAAACAAATTGAAAAGAGAAACCCTCTTTTCGTCCTCTCTGGCACCATTGATGTTTAAAGAGCCTAGCTTTATATCACACATATTGAATAAAAAGCTGCATTTAAGCAAGCCAGAGAGGTGAAAACAAAAGAAAAAGGAAAGAGAGAGAGAGAGAGAGAGAGAGAGAGAAAACTTAAGCATCATTCGCTAATTTTGCTCTAATTCTTACCAAGATTTTTCTGAGATGGAAAACTTCTTTATCAGTAAAAGACATCTCACCAGTGTTGTTCATTATCAGTTTAAATCAATGAGTCAATGAACAACCTCAAATCTGGAAAAAATCCTCAACCTTAACTGATCTCAAGCCTTTTGTGAGCTGTAAAAAAGCTTGAATTCTTGAATCCACCTGTGTATCCAGACTTGTATCATGTTCACTCTCCTGTGTGTCTATCATACTGTCATCTGAATCAGACGAGTTGTCCGTTGGGATTAACTTTGACATTTTCGTAGCTTGTTCTATATTCACATTGAATTCTATTTCTTTTCTCTTAACTGCCACTTTGGTCAGATCGTTATCACTCAAGACATTTTCCTCATTAAACAACACTGACTCTGCCACACTAATCGCAATTTGGCCTACCTTTGGATCGCTTGGTGCTTCCTGTTAGCTTTGTTAATTTGCTATATCCAAATATATATATTTGCTACATCAACTCAATCTCCTCATTGCTATCATCATCATCCTTTTTCTCTTGCGTGCTTTGTGCCGTTTTCTGTGATTCATTCCATAAAGATCCGCTAGTAGTTGGCGGCTCCACCGTACTAGCGGCTACCTGTCGCTCACGTAATCTCTCCGGGCATGAACGAATCACATGCCGTGCAGTTCCGCACCCGAAACATTTCATCGTCTCTGATGTAACATGCACAGTACAATCATAGCCATCTATTTTAAATGGAGAAGCGAATATCATCACAAGTCTGCGGTAATGCGTGAGTCTGCTATTTACCCTGTTACCTTGTTTTAACTGTTGAACTGGACTGTTGCTTGTTGTTAGTTAAGATTATTTGAGATTGTTTATTTAATTATTTGTTATTCGTTGACTGATTGCTAAGGTGTTATCATTTTTGTTTCATTGGTACTGAAGTCACATTAAATTGCCGTTAGCCACTCGTTACGGCTTGACATTATAATTTTGCACTTAAAAAGCACGGAGCAAGTTGATCGCTGTTTGATCCGTGGCCCATTCAAGTCGTTCAGGCTTTGTTTTGCTAATCGATGAAGGCGTGTTCCAGCTGTATTCTGTTCGCGCTAATCTCAAGACATACTTAAGCAGTGCCTCTGCGCTGGCACGGTAAGCGTCAGCAGTAGTGTCAGCTCTCCTCGTGTAAAGACCGACGAGAGTAAAGACCTGCGACTCTACCTGCGAGACTCCACCGAGCAAAGACACCGGCAAGCCACATCACTATATTTATCATAAGCTTTGTTTTTTATTTACGTGTATACTAACATCATGTGTTTCAAGTTTATTCCTTTTTATTCCTGTATTCCTGTGTTTCAAGTTTATTTCAAGTTTATTCCTGTACTCCACCACATACAGCGTTCTCACCCAAGATGCGTCGTGCCTGACATTTACAGGCACGACGCGCTCACTCTCACGAGCGTCCCCTTTCAACACCTCTGTCTCTCTCTGTGGGGCTCTGGAACTGCCAGTCAGCTGTGAACAAGACTGACTTGATCCATGCGTTTGCCAGCCAGTCTGACATTTACATTCTAGGTCTTACTGAGACATGGATTCGTCCTGAAGACTCAGCAACACTTGATGCTCTCTCCACAAACTAGTCATTCTCTCACTCTCCCCGCCAAACTGGAATAGGAGGAGGCACAGGTTTGCGTATCAACAAAAATTGGAAATATTCCACACTATCTTCCCTATGCAACAACTATTCATTTGAATACCATGCTGTTAATATCACTTTTCCCACTCAGCTCATTGTTGTAGTTTACCACCCCCCAGGACCTCTTCACAACTTCATTGAAGAGTTAGATGTGTTGCTCTCATCATTCCTGGAGGATGGCGGCCCTCTTGTAGTCTTTGGGGACTTCAACATCCACCTAGAGAAACCCTATGCCTCTGACTTCCACACCCTCACCGCCTCGTTCGACCTCACGTGCCTCGCCACAGCCTGTACTCACAAATCAGGAAACCAGCTTGATCTCATCTACACCGGTAACTGCACCACATATAACACTCAAGTCACACCTCTTCACATTTCTGACCAATTCTTCATCACTTACAGCATGCTCCTTCCTATATGCACTACACCAACACCACCACCCGTTTATTTTAGACGGAACCTTCGCTCTCTCTCCCCAGCACCCTCTCTGCTAAAGTGACATCCTCTCTTCCCTCCAACTTTGCATCTCTAGATGCTGACACTGCCACCGACACCTTATGCTCAACACTTACATCCTGTCTAGATAACCTTTGTCCTCTGTCCTCCAGACCAGCTCGTGCCACCCCATCCTGCCCCTGGCTGTCTGACATCCTCTGTGAACAACGGAGTACACTCAGGGCTGCTGAATGGAAATGGCGGAGGACTTCGCTGTATTTTTCACTGAGAAAAGATCATCCATCAGCAAACAATTCTCAGCACCTCAGACCTCGGTACACACCTCCCTCACTTAAAACATTGAACTCTCCTCTTTCACCCCACTTACTGACACTGAAGTCACTAGACTTCTCTCCAGCCACCCCACCACCTGTCCCCTTGACCCAATCCCCTCCCATCTCCTTCAGGCCACATCCAGCACACTCACACCTGCACTCACACACATCATCAACACCTCCCTGCTCACCGGCACTTTTCCATCCACATTCAAACAGGCCCAGGTCAGGCCCCTACTGAAGAAACCCACAATGGACCCCTGTACTACCGACAGTTACACACCTGTCTCTCTCCTCCCATTTATTGCAAAAACACTTGAAAGGGCAGCTTTCAACCAGGTGTCGTCCTACCTATCCCAGAACAAACTACTGGATGACAAGCAGTCTGGCTTCAAAACAAACCACTCCACTGAGACTGCACTGCTCTCGGTCACAGAAGCACTGCGGCTAGCCAAGGCGGAATCTAAATCCTCGGTCCTGATTCTGCTAGACCTATCTGCAGCGTTTGACACTGTCAATCACCAGATACTGCTAGCAACCCTGTCATATCTAGGAATCTCAGGCTCTTCTCTCCGCTGGTTCAAATCCTACCTCTCCGGCAGATCCTTCAGGGTGTCATGGAGGGGCTCGCTGTCCACTGCCCACCACATGATCACTGGGGTCCCTCAGGGATGGGTGCTTGGACCGTTGCTTTTTTCCATCTACACGACATCCTTGGGACCCATCATATGGGCACATGGCTTCTTGTATCACTGTTATGCTGGCGACACCCAGATCTACATCTCGTTTCACCCAGACGATACCACTGTAGCAGCTCGCATTACAGCCTGCCTAGAGGACATCTCGGCTTGGATGAAAGAGCATCACCTCCAGCTGAACCCGGTCAAGACAGAACTACTCGTGTTTCCGGCACACCCCACGGTGCAACACGATCTCACCATCCAACTTGGCAATAAAACAATCACTCCTTCCAAAACAGCCAGGAACCTCGGAGTCATATTGTTACGGTCCTGGTTTGGTCGAGGTATTATCTGCACGTGGGTTGTGTTGTTGTTGTCGAGCACGTGGAGAGCCGTCGGCTGACCACGTGCCCGGTGTCTGCGTATTTCACCCCGCCCTCGTGTCTCCTTAGGCTTTCCCGCACTGGTGATTTTCCACTCCGCACCTACACTCCTGCTGATAATTTCCTTATTAAGAAATCATTCCCGTAATTACCCCACACCTGCCTACCATTCCCCTCTCGTTGTGTTTTCCCTTTATATTCCCTCAGTGTCTCCCGTCTGTTGTCTGACCATTGCATGTTTTATGCCTTTGCAGACTGCCGTAGGTCTAGTGCGTCTAGCCTATTGTCTTGTCTTAGCCTTGTTTTTTCAAGAACCCTGTCTTAGTCAGAGAATTGTCTCTCCTCGTGGTCTTAGTTACCTTGTCTCGTCATCTCTGCTTGCTACTTTTTTCCAGTTCCCTTCAGCGCCCCGGATTACTCTCGCCTTCTACTTGCAGACACCCCGCACGTGGATTTTGGACTGCTCCGTTCCCTTATAGACTCTCTCTTCGTGTCTTGCGGGGCACAAGGACTTCCCGCTATCGACTCTTCGCGCTCTCACTCTCCGACGGAGGTTGTGGGACGTGTTCTCGGAATCTATCGTTCGGGCGGATGCTTTGTTCCCGCCGCGGGTTGGATTACGGTTGTGTCTGTGTTTTGGATTGTATCGAACACTAATAAACCTCTTGTACCTCCTGCACTTGGGTCTCTCTTTACGTCTCAACCATGACACATATTTGATGAACAGCTGTCCTTCAATGATCACATCGCAAAGACAAACGCGGTCATGGATAAAAGCGTCAGCTAAATGACTAAATGTAAATGTAATTGTTTGTACTATATTCAAAAAAGATTAATTTTTATGGTACATTCAATAAAGTGAAAAGTGGTTATTCTATATATATAAAATACTGATTCATTCAAACTTCAAAAATAAAAGTTAATAATTTATGTAATTCACCCTGTTGTTAGTGTTTTTAGGTCAGTGTGTTATGAATTAAATGTATGTTCTCTGAATGAGAATTGTTGCAAGTGTTATGTTGCAACGAGCTTATTTTGAGACATATATGTAGTGGTGTTTTGTTGGTCTGAGTGAGTTTTGGAGGTGAGATTAAATGTTTGGCCAACAGTCATGTTGGCACATGACATTCCACTGGTAATGCTAGGCGACTTCAACATCCACCTAGACAAACCATAAGCAGCCGACTTCTTAGCTCTCCTCTCTTCGTTTGACCTTCACAGGCCCAACACCCCTCCCACCCACAGAGTAGGACAACAGGTAGATCTTGTTCTGACTCATAACTTCACCGCTAATAATATTCTAGTTACTCCCCTGCATGTCTCTGACCATTTCTCTATAAAATTCACTGCAACACTCCCTGTACTCTCACCTCCCCCCAACCCTGTTTCTTTCCATCGTAATCTTTGTTCCCTCTCTCCAACTTGCTTTTTGTCCATGGTGTCTTCCTCCCTACCCACCACAACCCTTTATTCATCTCTCAACGTTAAGGAAGCTACTGATAAGCTGTGTACCACCTTAACATCCTGTCTTGACAGTGTCTGCCCCCTTACCTCTAGGCCTGCACGTGCTACACCCACTTGCCCCTGGCTTTCTGAGACTCTTCACGACCATCGTACCAAGCCGAGGAAGTGGCGCAAGTCTAGAGACCCTCCTGATCTCTCCAAGTATCAACATGTTCTTAACTCCTTCTCTACTGATATATCTGCAGCCAAAATCAAGTACTTTCAAAACAAATTCCAAACTGCATCTAATCTGTGTCAACTTTTCTCAACATTCTCCTCTCTTCTCTGTCCCCATCCACCTCCCGCCAATACCTTGCTGACTGCTGATGACTTTGCCAACTTCTTCACTGATATAGTGGAGACCATCAGCAGGCAATTCTCTGCTCAATGCATCCCTGATCTCTCTCTTACCCCTTGCTATCCTCAACTCCCTTCTTTATCTCCCCTCTCGGAGGCTGATGTCTCCAAAATTCTCCTTTCCACCCGGCCTACTACCTGTCCCCTCGATCCGATCCCTTCCCACTCTATCTCTCTGTATCTACTGCCTCAACTCGCACACATTATAAACACCTCCATCACCACTGGCCCTGTCCCCACCTCATTTAAACTAGCCCTGGTAACACTTTTACTCCAGAAACCAACACTCAACCATTCAGTGGTCAAGAACTACAGACCAATCTCACTCCTGCCTTTCCTTTCCAAGGCCCTCGAAAGGGTAGTATTTAACCAACTCTCTCGACAGTCAGCAATCCAGCTTCAAAAAAGGACATTCTACAGAGACCGCTCTCCTATCTGTCGTCGAAAACCTACGGCAGGCAAGGCTAAATCCTTGTCATCTGTCCTTTTGCTGCTTGATCTCTCTGCTGCATTTGACACTGTGAACCACCAGATCCTGCTGTCCACTCTCTCCAAACTGGGCATCTATGGAACTGCACTCGACTGGTTTGACTCTTATCTCACAGGCAGATCCTTTAAGGTATGCTTGAGAGGCGAGACATCCAGATCTCACCAGCTGACAACTGGAGTTCCTCAGGGATCAGTTCTTGCTCCTCTCCTCTTTTCTATATATACCACCTCCCTGGGTCCAATAATTAAGGGACATGGGTTCTCACCATTTGTATGCATATGACACGCAGCTTCATTTCTCTTTTCAATGAGATGACCCCACCATCTCTGCCCATGTCTCTGCCTGCCTTCTGGACATCTTTTCTTGGAAGAAAAAACATCACCGACAACTCAACCTCTCCAAGACAGAACTCCTCGTTATACCGGCCCACACATCAATTGAACACCACCTTACCATTCAGCTCGGATCTTCAAATATAACACCCATAGAGTCTGTGAGGAACCTGGGGGTGATTGTCGACGACCAGCTGAAATTCACCTCCCACATCCCAGCAACCACACTGTAAAAAATGACTTTCTTACTTAGTCTTCTTTTCTTGTGTTCCAGTAAAAATGTCTACAAATTCTTGAATCAAGATGCATTTTGTTGATGAGCAAAATGACCTAAGAAAAGTCTAGTTTTTAGGTAAAAAATATGAACCTTCAGTGAATTTTCAGTCAATTTGTGCTTAAAACAAGCAAAAAAAATTCTGCCAATGGGGTAAGAAAAATAATCTTGAATTAAGGTTTACCTTTTTCTTAGTCACTCAATTCAAGATTATTTTTCTTACCCCATTGGCAGATTTTTTGCTTGTTTTAAGCACAAATTCACTGAAATTTCATATTTTTTGACTAAAAACAAGACTTATTTTCTTAGGTCAGTCTGCTCATCAAGAAAATGCTTCTTGATTTAAGAATGTTTAGACTTTTTTACTGGAAAACAAGAAAAAAAGTCTAAGTAAGAAAGTCATTTTTTGCTGTGCACTCAAACTTGCAGGTATGTGCTCTACAACATCAGAAAAATCAGGCCGTTCCTGTCGGAGCATGCCTCTCAGCTGCTAGTCCAAGCTCTGGTCATATCAAAACTGGGCTACTGCAATTCTCTACTGGCCGGCCTTCCAACCAATGCAGTCAAGCCCTTGCAAATGATCCGGAATGCAGCTGCATGTCTAGTTTTCAATCAGCCTAAAAGAACCCATGTAACACCCCTCCTGATTTCACTTAACTTGCTGCCTGTTGCTACCAGCATAAAGTTTAAATCTCTGACACTCTTCAGCGGTTCCTGTCTGCATCGCTACATTGGTTACTGTCTGCATCGCTGCCGACGGTTTGTTTGTATCCCCACACTTCGCTCTAATATTAGTGTATTTTATTATCGTTACTTATTATTGTCGTTGCTAACTTATCCTGATATCTCAATAACCCTGCTTTTGTCATTTACTTGAAGCTTCTAAACCAAAAGTGATAATTAACTTAATGCCGCTAGCATAGCAATAGCGTGTTAGCTTGCTTTCTGTTTACACTGTGGAATATCATCTTGCCTCTGGTTTGTCTTGTGTGCTAACTGTTTCTCTTTTTAAGCGAGTTTACTACGATTCATTGAGCAACCTTTGTAAGTTGGAATTGCACTTTAAACCCGGTGAGTTATGGCTTCTATTCCTATTATTGTTACTTGCACCTCATGTCATATGTTTAGCTTAGCCTTCTCTGTCAGCTGCGAGGGTTTTATATGCGATAACTGCAGGGAAATAGTTAGGCTGACAGAGAAGATCTTAGAATTAGAGTCTCGCATCCGATCGTTATCTGAGGATAGTAAGAGTGTAGGGACCATAGAAAACACTTTGGATGCGAGCAACATTAGCGCACACAGCTTGGTTCCGGTTGAAAATCCCCTGCAGCTGGGAAACTTCGTGACTGTGAGACAGCGTAGTCGCAGGACAAAAAATCACTCGACCGTTCCGATTACAGTCTCGAACAGGTTTGCCCCGCTCAGTGACGCACCGACTGAGAAACCTGCTGAAAGTGCCCTAGTTATCGATGATTCTATTGTTCTTATGTTATAACGTTAACATAGAGGCACCAGCCACCATAGTCCAATGTTTACCAGGAGATAGAGCGCCTGACATCAAATCAAATTTAAATGTGCTGGCTAAGGCTAATCGTAAATTCAGTAAGATTGATATTCACATCGGCACAAATGATGTTCGACTCCGTCAATCGGAGATCACAAAAGATAATATTAAAGAGGTGTGTCAGCTCGCAAGCACGATGTCAGACACTGTAATATTCTCTGGCCCCCTCACTGCTTATCATGGTGATGAGATTTATAGCAGATTATCATCACTAAATGGCTGGTTGTCTGAGTGGTGCCTGCAGAATGATATAGTTTTTATAAATAACTGGAAGAGTTTTGAGGGCAGGCCTGACCTGTTGAAACGAGATGGTCTCCATCCCTCCTGGGCTGGGGCTTCCATCCTGTCTAGAAATATGGCAAAAAGTCTTAATAATGCTAATGCTAAAGCTTGACTCGCTGGGGCCCAGGTCAGGGAGCAGACCGAATGGCTTAACCAACTGTCTGCTTGCCGTCTCTTGTCGCAGAATACATAAAATGTACAACATGTAATAATTCGTTCTCCCAAACATCACAAAATAGAGACTGTGTCTGTACCCCGGATTAGCAAACATAAAATAATGCGTAAACCTCTTGAAAGTAATTTAATAAACGTTAAACAAATTAAACATGAACAAAATACAGATAATCAACTATTACGACTCGGATTGCTAAATATTAGATCTCTCTCTAATAAAGCACTTTTGTTAACGATATGATAATAGATCATAAAATAGACATTCTCTGTTTGACAGAAACATTGCTAAAACCAGATGATTATATTACTTTAAATGAATCTGTCCCCCAAGATTATTATTATAAACACGAGCCTCGTCTAAAAGGCAGAGGGGGAGGTGTTGCAGCACTTTACAATAACTTTTTAGCATTTCCCAGAAGTCTAACTCTAAATATAATTCTTTTGAAGTCACGGTACTTCACGTTTCAACACCTAATACTAAAGATAAAACAGTATATAGTATATAGGCCTCCAGGGCACCACACAGATTTTATTAAAGAATTTGGTGGGTTCTTATCAGAACTAGTACTGGCCGCAGATAGAGTCCTTGTCGTTGGTGACTTTAACATCCATGTAGATAACGATACAAATGCCTTAGGAATTGCTTTCAAAGACACTCATAACTCCATAGGCATTAGTCAACATGTGTCAGGACCCACTCACCTTCGTAATCATACTTTAGATTTATTACTGTTTTACAGTATAAATGTGGACGACGTTAAAATCCTTCAGCAGAGTGAAGACATTTCGGATCATTATCTGGTATTATGTTTGCTTCACTGGCCAACGGCTGCAAATAAAACTCATTGTTACAAATATGGTAGAACAATAACTTCAACTACCAAAGATGCGTTTCTCGATATTCTGCCCGAATTGTCTCAAATCGCTAGCATGAGAAATAACGTTAAAGATCTTGACACTACCATTGAAAAATTTAATTCCACCTTCTCGGTAACGCTAGACACAGTTGCTCCACTACGTTTAAAGAAGATTAAAAATGGCAGTCAAACACCGTGGTATAATGAACACACTCAGGCTCTAAAGAAAGCGGCCCGAAAAATGGAGCGCAACTTTAAGAAAACTAAATTAGAGGTATTTCGTACAGCATGGAAGGATAGTATTCGAAAATACAGGAAAGCCCTAAAAACTTCTAGATCCGCCTACTTTTCATCACTAATAGAAGAAAACCAGCAAACCCAAGGTTTTTATTTAACACAGTGGCTAAATTAACAAAAAAAATCGTCAGTGACTTCTGATCCTGTATATCAGCATAGCAGTGATGAATTTATGAACTACTTCACATATAAAATCTAAGATATTAGAGAAAAAATTATAACAATGCAATCAGAAGTGAAACCCGCTGAACAAACTAACTACAGCGCCCCTAAGGAGATAATGCAATTATTTTATACCGTAGATAACGATGAGCTGTCTAAAATCATGTCAACAACATGCATGCTAGACCCTATACCTACAAATCTACTGAAAGAGATGCTCCCAGAAATTATAGATCCTATTCTTGGTATTATTAACTCATCAATGACATTGGGACATGTGCCTAAAGCATATAAGGTGGCTGTTATAAGGCCCCTTGTCAAAAAACCCCAACTCGACCCTAGAGAACTAGGGAACTACAGGCCTATATCGAATCTACCTTTCATATCTAAAGTTCTGGAAAAAGTAGTTTCAACTCAATTATGCTCCTTCTTCCAAAGGAATGGCATCAATGAAGAATTCCAGTCTGGATTTAGAGCATGTCACAGTACAGAGACTGCTTTGATCAGAGTTTTAAATGAACTGCTATTGGCGTCTGACAAAGGTTGTATCTCGTTATTGGTGCTGCTAGACCTTAGTGCTGCATTCGATACCATTGACCACAGCACACTCCTACATAGACTCGAAAATTGCGTCGGCATTAAAGGAATAGCTTTGAAATGGTTTAAATCTTATTTATCCGACCGTTTTCAATTTGTAGCAATAAACAATGAGGTGTCACGCAAATCGCAAGTCCAGTACGGTGTACCACAGGGCTCAGTCTTAGGGCCTCTGCTCTTCGCATTATACATGCTACCTCTAGGAGATATAATAAAGCAACACGGAGTTAGCTTTCACTGTTATGCTGATGATACTCAACTTTATATTTCCTCGAAGCCTCATGAAACACAGCAGTTCCATCGAATAATGGAATGCATAGTCGATATAAAAAACTGGATGAGTAACAACTTTTTATTACTGAACTCGCCCAAAACAGAAGTGTTACTTATTGGACCGAAAACTGTTATAGATAACAACCAAGAATACTGCTTAACTATTGACAGATGTTCCATAAAACCCTCGTCATCAGCAAAGAATCTTGGCATTCTATTCGATAGTAATCTGTCATTTGAGAGCCACGTCGCCAACACCTGTAAAATTGCGTTTTTCCATCTTAAGAATATATCTAAACTACGTCATATGCTGTCAATGTCAGATGCAGAGAAGTTAATTCATGCATTCATGACATCAAGACTAGATTACTGTAATGCACTGTTAGGTGGTTGCCCTACAGGCTTATTACAAAAACTCCAACTGGTCCAAAATGCGGCAGCTCGAGTTCTTACACGTACAAAAAAGTATGAACATATTAGCCCGGTTCTGTCTACCTTGCACTGGTTACCTATAAAGCATCGCGTTAACTTTAAAATCTTGCTTATTACCTATAAAGCCCTACATGGTTTAGCTCCTCAGTACTTGAATGAACTCCTTTTGTATTACAGTCATTCACGTGCATTACGCTCTCAGGCGTCCTGTCAGTTGGTAATACCTAGAATTTCAAAATCAAGTGCAGGTGGTAGATCCTTCTCCTATCTAGCGCCTAAACTTTGGAATAGTCTTCCCTGCACTGTCCGGGAGGCAGACACACTCTGTCAGTTTAAATCTAGACTAAAGACGCATCTTTTTAATCTTGCATACACTAGACTTCCATAATATAAATCTTCTGAGGGTTTATGCTGCACTAGTTAGATCAACCGGAACCAAAAACACAACTGATGTACTTGTTGCATCAAAGAGTGCAGAACAGTACTCTACTCTCAGCCAGTCTTGTCTCATTGTTCCAAGGTTACCACAGTGAGCAGGATGCAGTTCATGGCCTGACCTGATGGTAGAGTGGAGACCTGACAAGAGCTGAGATGATAGAGCTGGATAAAGAAGGATGCGGTCACCTGACACGTCCTCACCACAAAATTTCAAATGCTATTAGATTATTAATGATTATCTTAAACTATAATTTACCTTATTAGTAAATTTATTTATTTTATTTAGCCTTGTGCAAGCTCTCTGGAGCTTGTGCAGAGGCAGCAGCTTTTGCCAGAGGGGAAATGGAACCCCCTGGTTGGGCCTGGGTTCTCCTGAGGTTTTTTTTCTCGATTAGAGTTTTGGGTTCCTCGCCACCGTTTGCATACTGTTTTGCATCTGCCTGGCCGGGGGGGCTGCTTTAGAATTTTAAAGTTTTACTTAATTAATATTGCATATAGGAATTTATAGTCTGTTATATTTGACCTGTGCTTCTCTCTCCTCTATCTTAAATGTGTGCTCTCAATGTGCGTGTGTGTGTGTGTGCATGTCTTTGTGTGTGCGCGTACTTGTCTGTGTACGTGTGTGTGTGCGTGCGCGTCCGTGTGTGTGTGTCTGTGTGTTAGTACGTGTGCATATTGTGTGTGTGGAGTGTTTTGTATGTGGGTATGTCTGTCTTCTTTGTTTTCACCTTTTTCTTGTTTTTGCAGGTACAACATTAATTGGTTTGCTTATAGTCAATATGTCTTATGTACAGCTGCTTTGTAACAATGAAAATTGTAAATAACGCTATATAAATAAAGTTGATTTGAGTTGAGTTGAGAATGATAGCGGCAAATTCTCCCATTTACCTTAACTCATTGCTCCAGGTGTACATCCCCTCCCGTCATCTTTGGTCTGAAAATGAGCGACGCCTGGTTGTTCCATCACAGCGAGGCACCAAATCCCTTGCAAAAACCTTTACTCATTCGGTTCCCCTGTGGTGGAATGAACTGCCAGGCTCCATCCAAACTAAAGCATCCTTCACAACTTTCAAAAAACAGTTCAAAACATACCTGTTCTGCATTTATTTGACTACCTAATAACTGTCGTCTGTCTGTCTAAAAAAAATGTTGTTGTTCATTCTCTCCTTTGCTTACTCCAACTTTATTCATGCTAGTAGCATGGCCTTATAAACTATCTGTACTGTTTAGAGTGATAGTGAGTAACAATTGCTTGTTAGCAGTTGAAAAAAAACTGTAAAATAATATTTAAAATTTACCTTCCTTCTTGCTTTGTGGACCACACACAACAACACATTGCAACAGTAAATTTTTATTCATCCGCTTCACGTTGTTAACTCACATTACAAGTTTAGTAAAAAATTAATCACTGCAAGTCACTCCTAAAAATCATCTCAGGTTACATCTGTAACCCTGGTTCCCTGAGAAGGGAATGAGAAACTGCGTCGCCATCGGAACGCCTTGTCGTGACCGCATCTGAAGCACGTTTGTCAAATAAACTCATAATGAGGTAATAAGCGGGATTCCATACGTACCCTTTAGAAGGAACTCGCATTCCGTCGCCATGGCAATGCTATGGGAACACGATGCCAAATGCCTGTAGCATGTTCGAACTGAACACGATCAAGGCAACAGTATTCGAGAACCCAAAGAGGGGTCCAGTTCCAAGTCAAAACATCTGATTAAGTTGACCTCTAGAAGGGAAGCCCCTGACCCTAAGGCCTTAGAGGCAGCCATACCCCGAGTGGAGTGGGCTCTAATTACAACAGGTGAGGATGTGCCACAAAGTTCATAAACAAGCGAGATAGAGTAGGTGGATAGTGGATACTAAGTGTGCTTTGTTGCCGGGAAATCCTTCCTAAGTGAAACAAAGAAAACAAATAACTGCTCTGACGTTCTCCACTGAGCAGTCGTGTGAATGCCTGCATCCAGTTCTCGCACAGTTCAACTTCTGGTCAGTACGCTTAAAAAGGGGGAAGATAAAAAGCCTGAAGAACAATGGGCTTCAGCGCATTATTCAGTACCTTTGTACAGAGACCAGACCCATAGCTTCTAAAGCAACAGTTGGGCGTTGAGAACCGCACCCCTGCCTGAGAAAGAAGGTCTCACCTGATTGGAATCTCCCACAGAGGGCTTTCCACCAACAGTAACCTTTCCCATTGAACACACCCCTGAACTCCTGGTAGCAGAGTTATCAGGGGAAACGTGTACAACTGCAGCCTATGCCACACCTGTACCATGGAATCCAGCCCCAATAGGGCGGATGTGTCAGAGAAAACCACAGTGGGCAGTGCGTGGTGTCCCGATACATGAACAGATCCACCTCTGCATGCACCAAATGCGCTCTACCACTTCTGGGTGAAGCCTCCCCGACCGTAGACCTCCTAGATGATACACAAGAGACACCCCTGATGCCTTTTCTGATCGGACAAGCACATGATGGCCCCTTAGGTCTGGAAGGACCTAGCCTGACCGCCATCATCTCCAAGCAACGTATGTGCCATAATTGATGATGGGCTTTCCAGTGATTTTGCGCCTTTGGCCTTCCCTAATCGCTCCTCTACCTGTGAGAATTGCGTCTGTTGTCAATGTAAAACACAGACAGCGCGCACCCATCACAGGACCTTGGGACAGAAACCAAGGTTTCTTTCACATAATCAAAGCACTGGCGTGTGACTTTCATCATGCAAAATGGGTTGCCACTCTGGGAAAATCCCTTGGTTTTGAGCCACCACTGTACAGTAAAGGTGTCATGTGCAGCAGACCAGCGGGAATCATCCTGGAAGCAGCTCCCATCAGACCCAACAGCTTTGTGATTGCCTGGCTTTATCCTTCCCACAGCTGTTAGGATCGCATCGATGCTAGCAGGCGAAAGTCATGCCAGCATCGGAACACAGTTCATTCATTGAGCTCTCTTCTAACGAGCTGGTGATTCAAACCAGGTGTGTTAAACAAGAGAGAGATGCAAAATATGCAGAGCGGGGGGTCACGAGTACCCAGAGCTGCATCCACACATTTCATGAATGTGCGCTGTGATAAAGCCAGACCGAACGGAAGAACCTTATAATGGTACGCTATGCCCCCAAAAGCGAACCTCAGAAACTCCCTATAATGTGGAAGGATGGAAACATGAAAGTATGCATCCTTGAAATCATTTATTCGACACACATGCTTCAGATGTGTTCCATATTGCTATGGCGACGCAGCGTGAGTTCCCTCTAAAGGGAACCCTTCAGAATCTTTAGTCAAAACCTGAAAAAGCACTTTGACCTTGGAGTGGAGATGTCAGTTCTTTAATAACGTCAGTTTGATGGCTTGGGTGGAGCATCCATTAATCACTTCCCTCAACCTCCCCTCCCCTCAGCTTTTTCTGGAAAAAAATTCTGGCCTACGCAATATTACACCACAGTTAGTTTACGTTTTGAAACAGTGCTGTAATTTTTGTTTGTTGATATTTATGATTGTTGATATTGAACTTATTAATGTAACTGTGTGCTGATTTTTAGTACAACAGCACTTTCTTTTGGGATGTTGCTTAAATCCCTTGCCCAGTCCCTTGAGCCCCACCTCATTGCCTCAGTTTGCTAATAAGTGAGTGTACAGAAATAGTAAAAGACCCTTATATAGTACATTTTCTGTACTGTATACTTCTATATAATGTTAAACCTGCCTGAATGTGCTAACCTATATTGCATCACATGCTTTGTTCAGGCCTGGGGGAATAAACCTTGGTCATTGATGCACACTAAATATGAATGAGAATGTGAATTCCTCTGCCATTATCTTACTCTTACATTATTCATGAAGAGGATGCAAAAAAGAAGGGGTAGCTGTAACACACAGTAGATGTTAGAATTGTTGTGCCTGTTCATCCCTCCAGTTTTTTAATCAACAGTTGAGCCCAGCTGTTTTCTTTTTCTTTGTTTCTCACATTTGTTCTCTCACCCTCTTTTTCTTGCCCTCTCCCTGGTCTGATATCTTTCCTTACATCTCAAGATACTCTCGGGGAGGAGATAGGAGTGGGTGGCGTGTGTGATGTTGTATATCTGCATTCTGGCTATGACTGTGTTTTCCATTTGCACATAATCTGTACATGATTTTAACACCCCTTTACGTACATGATATCAGCATACTGGCATTGTGCATGAGAGAGAGAGAGAGAGAGAGAGAGAGAGAGAGAGAGAGAGAGAGAGAGAGAGAGAGAGAGAGAGAGAGAGAGAGAGAGAGAGAGAGAGAGAGAGAGAGAGAGAGAGAGAGAGAGAGAGAGAGAGAGAGAGAGAGAGAGAGAGAGAGAGAGAGAGAGAGAGAGAAATGATGAGACAGACAGAAAGAGAGCGATTGAGAGAGGGGGAGAGTGTGTGCCTGTATGTACCTCAGACTGCGGAATGAAGCTTTGGGAGCTTTAAAACCCAAGCGCTTTTTCCTTTCGGTAATATCTTTCTGTTCCTTTCCAGGCTTTGAATGAGGAGATGCAGACAATAAGGTAAGCAGCTTCCCCTTTTTGTTTTTTATTTATTTACCCATCTCGTCCATCTTATTGCAGGACTGCAGCAGGATTTACATTCACTGTGGTGTAGGATGGATCCACTAAAAATAGAATTTGATGTTAAATCATTTGGTGCTTTAAACGCTTCTCTAGCCACAATGTCTTGTTTAGTTTGTTTATGCGTTGCAAAGCTAGTGTGTTTGTGTTACAGAGCAGAGCATAAAATGCTCCAAAACTGATTGATATTGGTTTATTTGCTATATAATATTCATGACATGCGTGTGCTGTCATGTCACTGCTGTTACCCAAGGCAGCATGAGAGATGGAACCTGGGTAATTATTTATTTGGATAAGCGTTTAGAGATGCTGCTGTACATTATAGTATATAAGTCATAGGGGGAAAGGTATGACTCAAGATGTGGGTGTATGTGGGGAAGATATCTGAGGGGTTGCTAGATGGATTTATTGGGGATTTTCCCCGTGCTAATGGATTTTATCAGGATATTGTTTGTTTTGCTAGAAGAAATTAAAATGAAGTAAATGTGCTTGCAGTTCCTCCATTATATGCTCCAAAATCTCTTGTCAATGTGAATAGCTATAGTTGGCACAGACACTCGGTTTAAACAAAAATCACGTGCATTACCTACAACATTTCATGCAATTTTAAATAGCTGTACTTGATCTATTTGCAAAACAATCTGGCAATAACACAAAACACACATCTTAAAAAGATTTCTTTCTTTTGTATTTCATTTGTAACAATCAACACAAAAGAACATTTGTAATGTGAGCATAAATGTGATGATCTGAACAAGGGCCGTAACCACTACAGACATTGGGGGGACAAGACCCCCCAATATTTGGATAGTCTGACATTTTAAATAAAATCCTCATCTGTCAAGCACCATGCTGATGAAACGCATATAAAAACTGAGACAAAATGTTTTGCGACTTCCAAAGCAGGCAGATACTCCCCCTCCCAACCTAACTGGTTTAGTCTCTCCAATGTTTAAAAAGGTGGTAGCCTTGATCTGACTTTTTTGTCTAATTGATGCAGTCACGTATAAATGTGTCATTTTTATAAGGTTTTATGAATATTGCTAGCCTTTAAAATTATAATTTGACAATGCTTTTAATCTAAATGTGACTGTAAATAATAAATTAATTAATTGATCATACTTGATTATGAGCCGTTGATTACTAAGAAAAAAAGTGTTCCAGTAAATTAAGTTGCATTGCTAGATTAGTTGTATGCTAAATCTAAGATCTGAATCATTGGGTCAGTACTGCATTCATGAGGGGCTGACATATATCGGGTAAACATAAGGTGAAACATCAATTATTATCAAATTGAATGCAAATGCCCCTGATCCCACAGTGTAGCAAATCTGATGTAACATGCTGAAATTGTTTCTTGTCTCTTTTCTTGAAATCTGTTCACTTCAGAAATGACAGGAAAAAGTTCATTATGGTCTTTTTGAATATAAATGGGTGAATGTTACAAAGCTTGTCAAAAACATGTCCAGGTCATTTTTTACAAAAAAAGAATGCGCTAATACAGAAATTAAATTTTACATGGATATTAACTATACACAAAAATAAAACAAACCATTAATACTACAAATATTAAAAAAAGAAAATCATACTTGTTTATATTGCACTTTTAAAAATATATTTTTAACATTGTAAATTTAAGAATGTAATGAAAATAATGTATAAAGTTACCATGAAACCAAAATTTTATTTGTTTAGCTTTTATCTTCTGGATATCCTTAGGAATAGCATTTTAGAATATGTTAGTCCTAAGGATAACTATTTATTAAACTAGTGTACCAATACATATCAACAATTTTATGACATCATTCTGCACTTCAGCTTCTCATCAAATTCTTAATGTTTATCAAATATCAAATTTATTAGCATTTTTACTATAGTATTGCATGTATACTGTATCTATTAGCAGATCCATGCATCATAGTGTTTTTACTGTAACATGTCTGTCTGTTTATTCCTTGTGTTTTGATTTCTGTTTCAGTTTGACCTAGTTTCTAGTTTGTTCATTGATCATTGTGTTCGCCTGTCGCCCCGGTTAGCTCATTAGTTCCCTTTGTTTACAATGTGTATTTAAACCTTGTGTTCTCATTTGTTCTCTGTCTGGTATTATACTTATCTTAACGTGGTGTGTTTGCCCCTGTGTTTTCTGTGGATTTACTATTTAAACCTGTTTTTGTCTCCTTCATCATGCGCGCGGTTTGGATATATAGCATCCCGTGACAGAATACCTGACCCAAACAAGAAGATTTTTGGCAACGTTTTTCTTTCTTTTGTTTTCTCCTTTTTTTTGTCTCCCCGTCCAGGTACTCTGCTTAGAGAAGGGAGACCGTCCACTGGAGAATCACACTCGGGACTTTTTTCACACCAACTTCCTGGATCACTTGCTCTGCATTTTTTATCACCACGGCCTGAGCGAGCGATGTAAAGCACGCCTTCCAACGGACGGTCCCAAAGAGGATTTCTCCTCCTTAGTGGAGTGGGTGCTGGAGAGCAATGGACTATTTTTCTCTGTTTGCACGGCTGAGGACATCTCAAGTCCCACTTCCAACCTAGAGCCCAGCCTACCATCACCCTGCTGCACAGAGCGTCAGCCAGAGCCCACCGCAGACGCGTTTGTGTGAGCCCTCTGCCACACAAACACCAGTACGTGAGCCGGGGACTGAGCTTGCCATCGCCCCGGAACCTGAGCCTCAAGACGCGAATGACCAGGTTTGTGAGCCAGCAACACTGTGCATTGGCGCGGGAGTCCTCGTGGAGTTTGAGGGCCCAGAGCAGGGTTCGGCAACCTTTGCGACCAAATGCGTCTATTTGGGGCCTTTCCCACCAAATAAATTTGTCTGGAGCTGCAAAATATATGTAACCTTTAAATTGCTATAACACAGGTTGTTATTATGCATGTAAGGTAGTAGTTACCCAGTTGCACCACTATAGTGGAACTTTTATTGTATTTAGATGTTAACAATTTAAACAGTTTTGTCCCTGGCAAGAAGTGGGAGTGTTGCAATAGGAGAGTATCGCGCGCACGCGCTGCTTTAATTAGACTTCAGCTTTTTTCTGTGAACTTTTCTTTTGGCTTTTGTTTTTGCAGCGTTTGATGAACAGCCACAAGAGACCACCTACTCTCCGCATACGGACATCATGCATAAACATTATGAGAAGCCCGCTAGCCAGACAGGATTTAAACTATGCCGGCTAAAGACCTAAAAGTTTGGTTTAAAGACAAAAAACGTACAAAGCAGAATTTTTTTCACCATTCCATTTGTAACACACATACAGTGTTCGGCGCTGTCTCACATCTGTCAAAGCAGAAATAAAACCACTGCTCTCTGTATGTTTTTTTTCTGTCATCTCCGGTCTCGCTCATATGTACATTGCATGCACTTATTTCGAATAAAATATAAAAAATATTCGAATACAAATAAAATATCTGAAAAAGCAGGTTGGGTAAATGTGTATGGTTTTTCAGATATTTCTTGAAGAAATCAGGACACAAGTGGTCAAAAGTGGACAAAATAGACAGATAACAACAGCAGGTATAAATGGGTATGTGCCTCTTTCGTCCACTTGTGATCCGATCGACCAAAACTCATCTTAATACCAGGCATAAACAGGGCCTCATAAAGACTGCAGGGAGCCGCAGAAGGGGGGCAGAAGAGCCATGGGTTGCTGACCCCTCGCCTAGAGGGAAGCCCCGCCCACACTCCCGCCACAGAGGGTGAGCTATATCGGGCCTCTGAGATAATGGACTGGACTAATGAAGGTTTTTTGGCTGCTCCCTTACCTATTGGTCCCGTCCAGCTCTGCTTCGTCTTCCAAGTCTCCGCTGGTCCCACTCAGCTCTCCTTTGTCTTCCAATTCTCCACTGGTCCCGCCCAGCTCTCCTTTGTCTCCCGAGTCTCCAGCCTCCCACCCCCGCCTCCTCTGTCTCTGCCAGCCAGTCTAAAAGCCCTGGGTCCGTTGGCATCTGGAGACACCTCAGCTCACCCTCTGCACGCCAGCACCGTTGGGTTGGAATGGCTTCCGGATCTCCAGCCGCCAGCTACCTCGGGGGTTGAGTATCCCATGTCTCCACGTCCGAGACCCAGACTCCACCTCGGCCCTCCAACACATCGCCTACACCTTGGCTCCAAGCTCCTTCATCTCCACCGTGCCCTGTCATTCCACCAGCTCCACCAGGCTCCCTCGTCCCTCCGGCTCTGCTTTGGTCAGTTGTCGACCATCTCCCGCCTCGGGACTCCTATCCTCCAGCTGCACCTCATCACTCCGCCCCTAAATCTGTGTCAGGCTCCACCTGCCCTCCTCCCATCCTTGGTCGCTCTGGCTCCGCCGCGGTCTTCCGGGTCCCCGCCGCCGCCTTGGTCGCCTTAGCCGTCTGTTCCACTTCGACCCTCTGGATCCTCGCTGTCACCCTGGCTCACCATCTGTCAGTCTCCACCCTGGGCTCCTCCTCCACAGTCTCCGTCAGTTGGCCCCCTGTGTCACCAGCCCTTCCTCCGTCACCCTCTCTTGTCTCTGGTCTTCCATAAGGCTCCTCCTGCTCCAGGCTCCACCCTGGCTTCATAGACTGCTCCCTATCCCCTTTATCTGCCCCTCGTCTACCCCACGCCTGCCTCCTGAACCCCCTCCCTCCTCTGTTGGACTTTGTTCTACGACGGTAGGATGTGCCTATCCGGTAGGGGGCGAACTGTAACATGTTTGTCTGTGTATTCATTGTGTTTTGACTTCTGTTTCAGTTTGACCTAGTTTCTGTATCTTTTATTGATCATTGTGTTCACCTGTCGCCCCGATTAGCTCATTAGTACCCTTTGTTTACCATGTGTATTTAAACCCTGTGTTCTCGTCTGTTCTCTGTCCGGTATTATACTTATGTTAAAGTGATGTGTTTGATCCTGTGTTTTCTGTGGATTTACTATTAAAACCTGTTTTTTATACTCCTTTGTCATGTGCTTTTACATATATAGCATCCCATGACAGTTTCTGGATGGATGTGTCTTTTGATTTGTTTAAAATTTGTTTAAAATTCATTAATTTATGTTCGAACTGAAGAAATTAAGTTTTACATTGCACAAAGACATTGAAGCCTAGTTTTAGGACCCATAGGACCAATTTGGGATTGTCACAGTTGCGTCTTGTTCGCTTTTGGTTTAGTTCTGTGTTCCTTTTTTGCCTGTGTTCATTTGTTTGTTTCCACAGTTGTTAATTAGTCCCGCACCTGTTTCCCTTGATTATGTTTCCCTGTGTTTTTAAGCCCTGCGTTCTCCTCAGTTCCTTGTCCTTTATTGTTTTTGTTTATAATTTCATGTGGTTCTGTTGCACTCCTGTGGATTTCTTAAACCCTTTTTGGAATTCTACTCCGTTGTCGTGTGGTTTATATACGACACACGTGACAGGGGTCAATTTGTCATTATTTATACGATTATTACTGTAAGTACCCTCCTGCCAACTTGTCATGCAGAGAAAAAATATTGTAATTCGCTGATGCATTATGGTAATATTTGTTAAAGTGTTAAAACTTAAAGTGTATCCGGAGAAATTACTCTGACTCAAACATTAAACATTAAAATGTTAATCAAAAATTGTATCACACTTAATACCTATTTTATACCTATTTTATTTAAGTGTTTGTCTTTTTGATATATAGCTGTGGAAAATTAAGAGACCACAGTTTTTGTTTTAAATAAGCATATCTAAATGTATTGTGGCTATTCCAGTCAAGTGTCGGTTGTATTTCAATAATAGTAAACAGTTGAACAAGAAGCGCTCTCAATGTTTTGACTGCTTTCCAGTATGAAAGCGGTAATGTTAGTTCGTGCATAATTTAGATTGCATTTTAGGAGACTATTAAATTAACTAGGATAATATTTAATTACTCACAGTTGTTTGACAGGATAGTTACACTTTCGCTTACCCACAGCAGCATTACATACCCTACATTCCATCCATTTAAATAAGTCTCTCTGCCTTTGGTTCACATTGCCGTGACATAAGGCAGAAAGTAAACGCACGACACGCCTGAAAGAAATGACACGGGTTGAAGCATCATACGTTTTTCTAATGCACAGTATACGTTTTCAGAACGATTCAGTGTTAATAGGGCGAAGAGTGTTTTAAAAATGAAAACTCAGTATTCAAAGAAAAACATATATGGACAAAGTCTCAGCTACTAATTGTGTTGCGGAATGTGACAATGTGACATGCTTCATTAGATTAGAATTACTTGGCACTGACGTGGAGCCTTTTTCTTTCTGGGCATAGCAGCGAACCCTCAGGGTCCTCTAGGCCCTCTGTGATGACCTTAATTATCGTAAAAATATATATTTAAAAACTCATCAAATTGTTAGTTATTTAAGATTTATTAGGCCGCTGTGCCTCAATTCATTCTGGTTGCTGATGTGCACACATGTGTATGTTGCTTAGCTTTATTTGAGACAAGTGATTTTGACAGTGGTCAGTCTTAAATTTACCTGAGATTATTGTACATATTTGCTGTTATTGTGCATAACAGTGACATTTTTTCAGATAAATGGTAAATTTTCTACGGTCAGTTCCAAACGTTTAGTTCACTGTACCAGTTTAATATTAAGATGTATTATAATCATAATTTGTTCGCTGGTGAATCTCTCTTTACTGTCTGCTAGTGTAGTCACCGATTTTCTTTGCTGATAGTGCTCTCATGAGGTGTCACTTTTTAAACACATTCTTCCCTTTCAACTTAACCCTCAAGTGGTGTTATTTAAAACTACACTAATCTGCTATTGGTGTACAAATTTGGGCACTTTGTAATATTTTACATAAATGTCATAAAACTATATTTTCTTTTTTTTAATAAATGTAAAATCTTTCAAGTTATGCATTTATTTGGTGACGTTTATGTATTTTTTTTACCTCAATTACTACATTTATTTGAATATATAATTAGCAGTTTTTATGTTTTTCACCCAACATTCACATGAAAACATGATTTTCATTAAAAACTTCATTCCACTGATTAAAACACAGTAAAAAAATAATAATAACGACGCTTCTGTTTTTTGTAACATCTTAGGGACTTAAAATAGCAATTATATGAATTATCAATGTAAATATAAAATAAGCATTTTTACACCCGCCCTACTCTGCCACTTGTTGACAAACGTTGTAAATCATCATCAGTTATTCGGTTGTCTCCAACCCACATTTTTATTCACATGCATTTCGCTAAAATGTAAAAAGAGTCTACACAACAAACAAAGTACAAATATATGATATTTACAGACTATGATTGTGAATGAACGAATAATATTAAATTAATAGTTTGTGAAGTACTTATAATTTACAAAATTTGTAAATGTAAAAGTTGTTTCAGTACATATAAAGTACATAGCATAGGTACATATAAAATAAACTTGTTGTAATTGATGTAAATTTCTGTTAAAATATGTTGTAGATTTTTAAAAAGTGCATGATCATATGAATCATATAAAGTTTAATTGCATATGTATACATTAACTAATTATCTGTTACTGTAAGCATTATATACTGTTTCATTGATCTGCCATCTGCAGGCTGCACAATCCATTTAAATTATAAATATTCCCTCCTGTTTGCAAGTGGGTGGCTTTTGGAAGGAGGGATGATGTGACATTTTGAAAGTGAGAATAAGCATATAGGGGTGATTTCCCGGACAGAGCTTCAGCCTAGTCCCAGACTAACTTAAATATAGTTATAGGTGTCTTGACCAGAAACAACTTGCATGACATTTTTTTTAAATATATAGGCCTATGTGTGATTGTTTTGTCTCAAGATCTAATCCAGTGCTTCCCAACCCTGGTCCTCAGGCCACCCTCCCAGAATGTTTTAGATGTCTCCCTATCAGTAGCGAACCATTAACACACACTTACCACAGTACAGTAAGGTATTTTACCTTTCTGTGCTCTCCTAGAGAAGTGCGCTTACATCATATACACCATCAAACTTACCACATGATACATTTACAATGCTACTCCAGACTTGAAATGCAACAAGCCGAACAGCACAGCAAGAGAGAGTTATTACCTAAAAAAAACATGCAATACAAATACAAATACAAATCAATATTACACATATGCATTATGATCGGCGTGCCTTGTGTATGTGAACAGAATAATGGACCACATGACAGACACTGCCTCCCAGTCTGATCATAAAACAAACACAGACTAACGTACACAATACGTTAAGACTGACCACTGTCAAAATCACTCATCTCAAATAAAGCTAAGCAATAAACAACGGTGCACATCAGCAACCAGAATGAATTGAGGCACGGCGGCATTATTTAATCATGAATAACTTACAATTTGATGATCAAATTACTTGGTAACAAAGTATTCCTCCTGTTGTTTTGATTGAACAACGTTTATCAACTTGTCTCTCTTTTTTCTGAGACCTGATACAAAGTTCATCCACATATTGTTTTGAATTTTCCACATTTCTTCATCTTCTTTTGACGTTTTATGATGGTTGGCAAACCAACTTCTGGTGCTTCTTCCACTTTAAGAGACTGCTGGTGAACAACCCCCCAAATGGTGGAAAGTTAGCAAAAAACAAAACGCGCCCGTTTAAAAAGATGATATGATTTGGTCAGTTTTACTGTAATCTCTCTCATTAATTTACTATTGTACTGTCATCAGTATAGCCTCATTGAAGGCTCCCGACATAAGTACACGTTCGACTTCTTGCATCATGCGCAGGACATCACAGAACTGCGACTGCTCCGTGTTCTTGAATTACTCTTGTGACTCTTAGAAATCTCACATGGATAGTCTGCATCGATCCAGGAAGTCAAATATACAGATCTAATAGGGAAAATCGTCAGACTTTTATAAAAAATTATATTTTAAGTTTTTAAATGTTATTATGATGTTTAATTAACAAAGTTCGGGAGGAGACGGAGCATATAATCAGCCCGGCTGGTCTACCATCAGCAATCACCGCATCTACCCTATCAGCTCAAGCAAGCACTCTTATAAATAGGAAAACCATCTTACCTGCTTTATCTCTTAAGATTAAGCATCAACTCTCAGTTCGACGCTATGTCCGAGACCCCCGTCATCGACGATGTATATGCCAGCAATCTTCCAGTGCCGCCGAGCGCGTCCCATCTTTCCAGCTCAGGTTCGGAATCTTTAATCGATTCCCCGGCTTCATCACGGGGCCGCCAGCTCCGCCGTTCTGCACCTCGAAAGGCTAAATCCAGAGGTGGCACTTCATCACCTGGCCCAAAGAGACATCCACCTCCTTCTCCGGCTTCTTCTTACACCTCTACTCACAACACGATCCCCGCCATCCAGAAATGGACTGTCCAGGGCCTACGACTGGCTCTTTCCAACGCGGACGTCCAATTCCACAGGCGGATGACCAAGGTGGAGCTTTACTGCCTCTACGCCTCTTCCCTGGCGGATACCGCCGCACCGAAGTCCGCTCCGCAAGAAACCACCAACAAGCCGGGCGCGGCTCGTGGTTCTCCTTATTCCCGGCCCGGGCAATCCATCTCCACAGCTCATCGTGGCCGCCCGCTGGCAAGCCGGCACAGCAGGATTTTGGTGAGCGCGGGTACCGCCACGGATTTCCCGGACGCCATGAATCCATCGATCGAGGGCTTCCAGCAACTCGTCCCTCTCACCGTAGGCCAGCTTCATCCTCCAGCCAACACCCTGCCAGCAGTCAACACCGCGGGGCATCTACGAAACATTAGCTTTCCAGCACCTGGTGCTCCGGTGCTTTCTCACCCATTCCCCGCCCCTGGCTCTTGGCCCACGGCACCTCCATCAACCACTAGCGCGAGGCTGCCTCAGCTAGCGATGCAGGCGCCGGTCCTCGGCCATTTCCCAGTCACCCCAGCAGCCGCTGCTAGCGCAAGCATGACTCCGCTAGCCGCTCAGGCGGCCGCCATCCCCCCCCTTTTCTCTTTTCCGCAGAACCGATCGAACTTCTCATTGGCCACGGCGACAGCAATGCCAGTACCGATCAACGCACCAGCCTTAGAACCGCCTCCAGTTTCGGGGAACATCAGATCTCAGATCTTGACAGGTGCGGACACAGACCTTTATTTTCTCCTCTCACCTTTATCACCCCTGTCAACCGAGCGACAGATCACTTACGGCGATCTATCGCTCACGTTTAAAAATCAGTCACCCAACCACACCCGCACACTGTCCTTCCCCGAATTTACCGTCGCTTTTAAACGCTACATAGAGGTGATCTGCACTGCGTTCCCTCATAGGAGACGCGAGCTGAGCGATTACCTCGCCATCGTGGCAGAGCTCGCTCTCTCCTATGGGGGCGCGCATTTCTATACATACCACAAACTTTTTTCTGCCAAATGTGCCATTCGTGTAGCTCAGTGGAACCAGTGCCCCTACTGGGGAGCACTGGACACTGAGCTTCATAACAGGGTTTTCCTGGGCGTTCGCAACATTTCCTGCGCGGTATGTCGCTCAGTAGCGCATTCCACAACCGATTGTCCCCTAGTCACTCCCTCTCTTCCCCCACGCCCAGATTCGCCTTCCAAATCCACTTCCTCTGTTCCGCGCCTGCCAAACCGCCGAGCTAACCAAACCCGTGGGCAACCCAGCAATTTGGAGGCATGCAGGAACTTCAATGTAGGAAGGTGCACCAGGCAGCGTTGTCGCTTCCTGCACGTGTGCTCGTTTTGCAGCGGTGCACATGCTCGAATTGTGTGCCCAATTTCTCAAGTTCAGAATAAAAATCTAAAAAATTACCTCTCGACTCCTGTGAATGTTTCTTGTTTGTCTTTCGAGTTGTCTTCGCACCCCGACATTCAGTTCACTGAATATCTTCTGACCGGTCTCACGAACGGCTTCGACCCCGGCGTTATCAGTCTTCCATCACACAGCTTAATATGCCCCAACCTCCAGTCTGCGCTCGCCGAACCGGAGTCAGTCGATCTCCTCATTAAAAAGGAGATCGACGCTAAATTCATTATCGGCCACTTCGACGCCCCCCCTTTTACCGCGTTTCGCATTAGCCCCATTGGCGTAGCGACACGTAAATTCTCGGGCAAAAAGCGCCTCATATTCGATCTCTCGTCACCGCACGGCTCTGCCTTTCCAAGCATTAACAGCCTCATTCCGATCGAGGAATTTTCTCTGCACTATCATAACATCGATCAAGCCATCACTTTAATTAAACATGCCGGTCGTGGCGCTTGGCTAGCCAAAGTCGACATAACATCTGCGTTTAAAGTCATGCCTATCCACCCAGATTTCTGGCACCTTTTCGGCATCCGATGGCGTAATAAATTTTACTTTTCTGTCCGTCTCACTTTCGGATGCAGAAGCAGCCCAAAAATTTTCGACATGTTGTCAGAGGCAATTTGCTGGATTCTCTCTAACAATTATGCAATTCCCTACCTCATCCACCTACTAGAAGATTTTTTAATCATCTCATCTCCCGATTCGCTTCCGGCTACGCATCTAGCAAAAGTCCAGCAGGTTTTCGGAAATCTCGGCGTTCCCCTCGCCCCAGACAAAACTTCAGGACCGAGCACGTCCAACGAATTTCTCGGAATTAAATTAGACTCGCTTAAATTCCAGGCTTATCTGCCAAAAGAGAAAATCGACAGAACGATCGTGATCGCTTCCGCCCTATTAGCTAATCCCCGCTGCTCCAAACGCGAGCTACTGTCTGTTCTCGGCCATCTGAATTTTGCGATGAGGATAATCCCTCAAAGCCGACCGTTCGTTTCACACCTCCTTTCTCTCGCGTCCTCCGCACACGCTCTAGAGGACACGTTATCCATATCCAGCCCCTGCCTTGACGAGCTGAGCTTATGGATAAAATTCCTCAGACAATGGAACGGCTTGTCATTTTTCTACAGTGACATGGCCTCCTCCCCCGCCGATATTCACCTGTTCACAGACGCTGCCCCTTCCATCGGTTTCGGAGGCTTTTACCAAGGCCGTTGGTTTGCATCCACTTGGCC
>NC_079904.1:19806316-19857270 GCF_024868665.1 Triplophysa rosa
TTTCACGTTTCCCTTCTCAAACCCTTTATTACTCCTGTTTCTGTTTCCTCTACAGACCCTGCTGTAACAACAGATCTGCCTCCTCCTCCACCACCTCTGGACGCCGCCCAACAGATCTTCAGGGTAGAGGAGATCATGGACTCCAGGAGACGGGGAGGTCACCTCGAGTACCTAATCAACTGGGAGGGCTACGGACCTGAAGAACAATCCTGGGTACCACGGATTGACATTCTAGACCAAGCACTCCTACGAGAGTTCCACCAAACCCATCCTGAACGTCCGGGTCCTCGACTTCGAGGTCGACCCCGTCACCCTGGTAGGTCCGCTGGAGCGGACCATGGAGGAGGGGGTACTGTAACGGTTTCAGCACCACCGGCCACGCCCCCCATGTCGTCACCGCCAGCTCGCTTCACCCGTTCCCTCTCCCCGGAGTTCTGAACTCAGTTTCCCAGCATGCACCGCACATCCACCATTTTTGATTAGCCCACACCTGCATCACATCATCAGGATTCTATTTAAGTTTGCACCTTTTTGTTCTTCCCTGTTCAGTCTTGTTGTCTTCACTGCAATTCTTTACCCCGATAAGTATACTTACCTGTTTTTGAATACTTACCTGTTTTTGGATATACCTGTTTTTGAATAGTTATCTGTTTTTGGATATTCCTGTTTTGAATACTTACCTGTTTTTGGATATTCCTGTTTTTGAATACTTACCTGTTTTTGGATATTCCTGTTTTTTGAATACTTACCTGTTTTTGGATATTCCTGTTTTTGAATACTTACCTGTTTTTGGATATTCCTGTTTTTGAAATAAACTCCTTTTTCTTATCTACCTCCGTGGTGTGCTCTCCGTCTACCAGAACCCTAACATGCCTCCCTTACCCCTGAAGTATTGTGCTTCTTCCCTCACACTGCCATAGCAAACGTCTTCCCTCCCCCCCATACCAGAAGCCAGTATTGCATTGAGCGACAGCCCCCGCAGGGGCCCGTGCTTCATCCCTCAGTCTGCCGCTGCAGAACGTCTTTCCTTCCCTCCGATAGAATACCTTGCATGTTTCCCTTACCCCTTCTCCTGAAGTATTGTGCTTCTTCCCTTACTCTGCCGCAGCAGAATGTCTTTCCCCTCCCAAAGTTCCCTCGCATGCTTCCCTTACCCCATCCTCTTCCCCAGAAGCCTGCATCGCACCACGTGACAGCCCCCGCAGAGGCCCGTGCTTCATCCCTCACGCTGCCGCTGCAAAACGCCTTTCCTTCCCGCCGATAAAATCCCTTGCATGCCTCCCTTACCCCTGAAGTATTGTGCTTCTTCCCTCACTCTGCCGCAGCAGAATATTTTTCCCTTCCAAATTCCCTCACATGCTTCCCTCATCCCATCCTCTTCCCCTGCCAAGTCCTGTTGGAATATGAAATCTGCATCTCCATAAAGTTGGTCAGCAGCAGGAAGCATGAAGTGCTCTAAAACTTCCTGGTATACGGCTGCGTTGACCTTGGACCTCAGAAAACACAGCAACGTGGATTCTGTGCCTCTCCTCTCTTCCTCCAGACTCTGGGACCCTGATTTCCAAAAGAAATGCAAAATTTACTTTCATCAGAGAACATAACTTTGGACCACTCAGCAGCAGTCCAGTCCATTTTGTCTTTAGCCCAGGCGAGACGCTTCTGATGCTTCCTGCTGCTGACCAACTTTATGGAGATGCAGATTTCATTTTCCAACAGGACTTGGCACCTGCACACAGTGCCAAAGCTACCAGTACCTGGTTTAAGGACCATGGTATCCCTGTTCTTAATTGGCCAGCAAACTCGCCTGACCTTATCCCCATAGAAAATCTATGGGGTATTGTGAAGAGGAAGATGCGATATGCCAGACCCAACAATGCAGAAGAGCTGAAGGCCACTATCAGAGCAACCTGGACTCTCATAACACCTGAACAGTGCCACAGACTGATCAACTCCATGCCACGCAGCATTGCTGCAGTAATTCAGGCAAAAGGAGCCCCAACTAAGTATTGAGTGCTGTACATGCTCATACTTTTCATATTCATACTTTTCAGTTGGCCAAGATTTCTAAAAATCCTTTCTTTGTATTGGTCTTAAGTAATATTCTAATTTTCTGAGATACTGAATTTGGGATTTTCATTAGTTGTCAGTTATAATCATCAGATTAAAAGAAATAAACATTTGAAATATATCAGTCTGTGTGTAATGAATGAATATAATATACAAACCCGATTCCAAAAAAGTTGGGACACTGTACAAATTGTGAATAAAAACAGAATGCAATGATGTGGAAGTTTCAAATTTCAATATTTTATTCAGAATACAACATAGATGACATATCAAATGTTTAAACTGAGAGAATGTATCATTTTAAGGGAAAAATAAGTTGATTTTAAATTTCATGGCATCAACACATCTCAAAAAAGTTGGGACAAGGCCATGTTTACCACTGTGTGGCATCCCCTCTTCTTTTTATAACAGTCTGCAAACGTCTGGGGACTGAGGAGACAAGTTGCTCAAGTTTAGGAATAGGAATGTTGTCCCATTCTTGTCTAATACAGGCTTCTAGTTGCTCGACTGTCTTAGGTCTTCTTTGTCGCATCTTCCTCTTTATGATGCGCCAAATGTTTTCTATGGGTGAAAGATCTGGACTGCAGGCTGGCCATTTCAGTACCCGGATCCTTCTTCTACGCAGCCATGATGTTGTAATTGATGCAGTATGTGGTCTGGCATTGTCATGTTGGAAAATGCAAGGTCTTCCCTGAAAGAGACGACGTCTGGATGGGAGCATATGTTGTTCTAGAACTTGGATATACCTTTCAGCATTGATGGTGCCTTTCCAGATGTGTAAGCTGCCCATGCCACACGCACTCATGCAACCCCATACCATCAGAGATGCAGGCTTCTGAACTGAGCGCTGATAACAACTTGGGTTGTCCTTGTCCTCTTTAGTCCGGATGACATGGCGTCCCAGTTTTCCAAAAAGAACTTCAAATTTTGATTCGTCTGACCACAGAACAGTTTTCCACTTTGCCACAGTCCATTTTAAATGAGCCTTGGCCCAGAGAAAACGCCTGCGCTTCTGGATCATGTTTAGATATGGCTTCTTTTTTGACCTATAGAGTTTTAGCCGGCAACGGCGAATGGCACGGTGGATTGTGTTCACCGACAGTGTTTTCTGGAAGTATTCCTGAGCCCATGTTGTGATTTCCATTACAGTAGCATTCCTGTATGTGATGCAGTGCCGTCTAAGGGCCCGAAGATCACGGGCATCCAGTATGGTTTTCCGGCCTTGACCCTTACGCACAGAGATTGTTCCAGATTCTCTGAATCTTTGGATGATATTATGCACTGTAGATGATGATAACTTCAAACTCTTTGCATTTTTTCTCTGAGAAACTCCTTTCTGATATTGCTCCACTATTTTTCGCCGCAGCATTGGGGGAATTGGTGATCCTCTGCCCATCTTGACTTCTGAGAGACACTGCCACTCTGAGAGGCTCTTTTTATACCCAATCATATTGCCAATTGACCTAATAAGTTGCAAATTGGTCCTCCAGCTGTTCCTTATATGTACATTTAACTTTTCCGGCCTCTTATTGCTACCTGTCCCAACTTTTTTGGAATGTGTAGCTCTCATGAAATCCAAAATGAGCCAATATTTGGCATGACATTTCAAAATGTCTCACTTTCAACATTTGATATGTTATCTATATTCTATTGTGAATAAAATATAAGTTTATGAGATTCGTAAATTATTGCATTCCTTTTTTATTCAATTCAATTTGTACAGTGTCCCAACTTTTTTGGAATCGGGTTTGTACAAGTTTCACTTTTTGAATGGAATTAGTTAAATAAATCAACTTTTTGATGATATTCTAATTATATGACCAGCACCTGTACACGCATACATCACAGTCATATGCAGGGATGCACATAAGTGGTGCGCAGGTGTGCATGCGCGACTAAAATTAAAAATGCGCTCTGTAATAAATTTAGAACACTCATTTGCTTACTGACATGGTTGAAACCTTTTGATGCACAATCACTGTTTTAGACCGACTAAATGTAATACTGGATATGATTTCCGTTTGTACTGAATGCTGCCAAATCTACTGATATCTCGTTTGTTCCCGGTGATAAACGGGACCTGGGTGTAAATGATTAAAAACGGAGTATTGGTAGCTCCGCCTTTGTTGGGATCTGCTTTCGTTACTAGAGAAGCACGCGGCACGCGCAGCCTCTGTGAATGTCTGGAACTGCACTGCGCTGCACGTCTACCAAAACACCGCTTCTCTTAAACTTTCTAAAAGGACAAGCTGTTTAAACTTGACACTTGCACGCAGCTTGTGTTTCTCTATGCTATACTCGATCCTAGCTCCGCACCGCAAGTCTCCATGTGCGTTCTCAAGTGCACTTCCCAGCAACCTGCCAAAAACCAAAAAGGTTGTCGTTTTAGGTTTCAAAATTGGTGTTGAAAATTAATATTTACTTATGTAAAACGAAAAACAAGAAGAAATACATTATCATTGTATTTTAAGTGTACTTTAAAGTAATATAAATATGATCCCACTATATTATTTTGTTTATTGTTCATTAAAAAGTAACTACTTTTTACTTTTATTTTTAATAGGAAATATAATTTGTCACACTATGTGCAATGTGAGCACCAAACCGAATCTCCAGGTGCTCTCTTGAGGACCAGATAGAAAAACTTATGTGCACCCCTGGTCATATGAATGGGGTTTTAAAATGTCAATAGAAAAGTCATGCTACATGCTTACGGCTAGAAAGAAACGGACAGATAAAGTACATCTTAAATTATACGGGCAAAGCATGGTAAGGGTAACAAAGTTCAAGTATTTAGGGCTATATGGTTTGATGAGAAATGTTTATGGAGGAATCATATCAATCAGATTGAAACAAGATGTAAAAGGTAATAAACCTAATGAGGGCAATTACTGGGTATGAATGAGGAGCAGACAAATTATCACTGATGGATATCTGTAGGGCCTTAATGCGGTCGTGTCTAGATTATGGGTGTATGGTATATGGAGCAGCAGCCAAAAGTATTTAGGAAAAACTTGATCAAATTCAGTTCAGAGCATTAAGAATCAGTATTGGTGCAATTAAAACAACACCTATCAACGCATTGCTGGTGGAAGCTAATGAGTTACCATTATATCTAAGACGGTCAAAATTATCATTGGCATATTGGGTAAAGTTAAAAGCATCAGGAGAGGAACAGCCTGTTATAAAGGTGCTGAGGAATATGGACTAAACAGGGTAGCGTATGGACCAAACACTGTATGGGGTAATGTTCCTCCATGGATATTCCCAGTGCCGAAGGTAAACTTTCATCTTATAGAACAGAATAGAGTATGGGCTGAAAGGCATGAGGATAATATTGGATATTTGCTTCAAAATTATGTGAAAATCAATTATTATAATTACATGACAATATTTACTGACGGATCTAAAAACCCAGGAGTGAGCATGTAGCAGGAGTATATATACCAGAGGTAAATGTTGAAATAAGCAAAATAATTCATGATGGAGTATCTGTATTTACAGCTGAAATTGTTGCCATAATACTAGGATTACAATGGGAGGTAAAGCCTGAGAAAGTTGTAATTTGTTCAGACTCTGCTGCAGCTCTTAGTAGCTTGAACTCCAAAGAAACATCTAGAGATGATTTATTGCTGGAAATATTTACAATAATGTTAAGAATACAAAGAGTTGGAACTGATGTACAGTTGTGTTGGGTTCTTGCTCATGTTGGTGTGGAGGGCAATGAGAAGGCAGATGAGATTGCAAAGAGAGCGTTAAAATTAAATGAGAATGAAATCATGAAAGTTCCATTTGGAAAAGGCGAGGCCAAATCATAAATAAAAAAGGCAGTGAGGGATTTGTGACAGAAGTGGGACACAGAAAGCAATGGAAGTCACTATTATAACATACAAAAATCAATCACAGTGAAAACATATAAAGGGAAGTGTAGAAAAGAGGAAGTGGTTCTTGCAAGGTTAAGACTTGGACATACAGGATTAAAGTCAACTTTGTATTTAATGACAAAATGCGATTCTGATAAATGTGACGATTGTAATGTACCCGAAAATGTAGAACATGTAATTTTGTGGTGCAATAAATATAATGTCGAGAGGATCATTTTACGTTACAAGATGTATGAATTAAAACGAGGATGGAATTTGGAAGGGATTTTAGGAAGGAATGAGGAAATGAGGGACTGTTAAGGGTCTATTTAATTTTCTAAGAAATACAGGATTAGATCAGAAAATATAGGTAGGGTATCATTTAAAAAAGGAAAGGAAATAAAGAGGAAGAAGGGAAGAAAAGAAGGAAAAGTTAAGGAAGAAATGAAAGAAAAGAAGACAAATATAAATATACATATATAAATATATATTATTTTTTATTTTTATTTTTTTTAACTAAAGAATAAAAAACCCTGATGTTGCACACTCCTGTACAGTAGGTGGCGGTATGCACCTATAAATGCTGGTTTGCGATCCGCCTTTAAACAGAAAAAAGAAGAAGATCGGGTAGCGACACGCGCGCCGTGCGGACTTGTCTGGCAACAGTTGGAGGTCGGCCAATTCACTCAAGACAAACTTTACAGACAGATTTAACAACGATAATCTTTTTTTTATTCACGCACAGTTGTCTTGTTAGTGTATGAATTATGACTGACATTTGAGAAGCCTTTTGAAGATATGAGCGTGCAAGTTAATAGGTAAGAAGAAACTGTTTAAAACAAAGGTTTTGCGTTAACATCTCTAAACAAAACTTATGTAACGTTAGTAAACGTAGCTAGTCCAATTGGTAACTGCATTCTTGTTATAGAGAATTAGATGTACTAAATTGTTAGTCGTAACACATGTAACAGTGTTAGTAAGGGTTACAGTTATTACGAAGTACAGAAGACTTTGAAAGGACAGTTTGCCTCTAAACCAGGCATGCTAATAATACCGTTCGCAAAAAGTCTCGAATGGCTCCGTTTTCCCTGTGTAGTGCAATATGTAACGTTAGTGTTCAAGTCTTTTTTTTCCCCCTTGTAGTTCACGTTGCATTGTAAACAAATAACACTACGTTTCATATTGTACTGCTGTGTCCCATGTCGCTGCATCATATATACTGTGCCCTTTGTTAGGGACGCACCTATATGTAAATTCTTTAACATTGAAAACCGATAATGGATATATTGATATACAGTATCTTAATATTTATACATTTTTCTGAACCTGAACAAAGGGTTAAAGTGTACAACTGCTTTTATTTTAAAACACTGACTACAGAAAACATGGTAACATTTAGTTCTTTTTCCCCGAAAATCGTGTAAGTTACCAAGCCTATCTTTCTATAGTTAAAGAAAGGGTATCACAGGCAGTTTCTGCCAATCTCATATTAATCTTGAGTGCCTATACAGTAGTATTGCATACGTTGTATGTTAGAAGAGTGTTTAGTTTGATCAAATTTATAAAAGAGATACAGCTGTATGATTATTTCCGGAAAATCACAAGCTGCTAGAGGTGGGACTAGTGGGGATTGGTGTTCAATTGAAGATAACATGAATGAAACAAAGGAGGATTGCATCACAGTCAGGGAGGCAGAAGGCCACTTACAGTGGGTAAAACAAAATGTTTTATTTTCGCAACTTGTTTACGGACTGAATGGAATAATATGTGCCGACTGAGTCGAGTGGGTCCAGCCGTGTTCAGGTCCAGTTTTCAAACAGTATTCGGGTCCGCGTCGGGTAGTAAATTTATGATTTTTCTCGGTTCTGCACTGTTCAGGGTCCAATTTTAAAAGTATTAGACAGGTCCGGGTTGGACCTGTGTAGCACATTCACGGGTCTCTTTGGGTTCACATTTTTGGACCCGTGAAGACATCTAGCATGCGCAACATGTATGTCGCACTGAACCGTGCTTTTTTTGTCACATCCATGACACATGTTTATTTCCCTTCTTTAAAACAGAAAACTTGTGCATAGACAGGGTTTAGTAAAATATACACAGATGATTCAGTATATTGGCAACAAACACATTTTCTGTCAGTTTGTCACATCCATAACACAAAATGTCACATCCATAACTCTGGAATTGCCCAGGTGTGAATCAGCACACAGCCATACATTTGAGCTAACATGTGCCTCCATTTCTAGTGTAATGGAAGATTGTATGAGCCTTGAACTGAATCCCGAGTCTGACATTGACGAAGATGTTGAGCAGCTAAAGTTCAAATGGACTGTCCAAGAGGTGAGTGAAAGAATCAAGCACCATATATCTGTCTGTCTGTCCGTCTATCTTATAATATACACATACATACAGACACTGAAACAATTAAGAGACCATTTCACAGAACATTTTTAGTTTTTCTGAATTTATAGGTATGTGTTTAAGTAAAACGATCATTGTGTACTTCTAACAATATTTCTACCAAATTTCAAATTCAAATATTGTTTCTTTTTGCATTTATTTGGAGAAAATGAAAACTTGAGAAACAGGTCAAAATACCAGAAAAGATGCTCTATTTTTTCAGATCTCAAAAAAGAAAACAAGTTCATATTCACCTATAAGCAATACAACAATTTTTGTACATGTACTGTATTTAGGCAAAATAATAAATGTGATAACCTCGATTTTTATCACAGTTTTCATGTGTCTTGTCATGCTGTCAAGTCTTTCACAGACTTGCTGTTGGGTTTGATTTTGTAAAAATTCACCAGACACTGAATTGGAATGGCCACAATACATCTAAATGCTGATTAAATTAACATTTGGAATGGTCTCTTAATGTTTTCCGTGGCTGTATATGTGTGTGTGTCTGTGTGTTTTACACACACACATACGCACACGCGTCTGGTTTATTATCTCCGTGGGGACAGTCCATAGGCGTAATGTTTTTATATTCTATTAAATATTCTATCCCCTAACCCAACCCAACCCCTAAACCTGAAGATCATAGAAAACTTTTTGCATTTTTAGATTAAAAAAATATTGTTCTGTACAATTTATAATCCTTTGTGCCCTTGAGGACCTCAATTTTGGTCCACACAGTGACACGAGTCCTCATGTGTTGGTGTGCATTCAGGTTTAGGTCCCCACTAACATATAAAAACATGAACACACACACACACACACAAAATTATAGCCGAAAGTAACCTCCTTTGGTAATGCTGTTTTTTATGTGTAACCTTTAGGATGAAATTCTTGCATCCCTTGTGGGAAGATTTGGAAAAGATGACTGGGAACTGATAGCAGGCTTCCTACCTGTGAGTGTTTGTCTGGGGCTGCAACTAACTATATTCTGATCATTTTAAAATTAAGTGATTATTCACACAGTTAATCACAAATTTAAAATCAATAGGGATGCACCGAATGATCGGCAACCAAAATTATTATGAATTATTATAAATTATTGTACATGACGTCGGATGCAATCAATCAGCGACCAGTGCTGAGAGAGAGACGCGCATGCTTCATTAATGCAGCAAACATGTTGGCATTGTGTGGAAGAATTTTAAAGTGTCAGAAGCCCCGCCCCGCCACTCCAGGGTCACGATTTTCCCGCACAAGTTGCGGGTTATTGGGCTACTTTCATAATGTACTGCGGTCGCCAAAATGTTTATTTATATTCTAAAGGGCTCGGCATACTACATTCAAAATCGAAAAACTACCGTCTGTGACCTGATTTCGAACAAAATCTGGTCCAAATGACAATTCGTTTAAATAGTTCGCTGCAGCAAACCAAACAGAACTCTCCGGGAAAGTTCGTGTTGGGCGGTAAACACCCTCGAGCCACCATTGGTCCATGGCCATTATGTAATAGGTGAGTGTGTTATGTAGCTGCAGTCGTGAGGCGCAATGATTGACAGGTCACGAAGGCAGAGGAGAGCTTTTGTTAATAAAAGTTTAATTTCTTTGTTCAATATTAGGGGTGTAACGGTACCCGTATTCGTACCGAACCGTCACGAGCTGTCGAGGGGAAAATTCCAAAATGAAGTTATCATTCCTATGCCCTAATCCCTTCGAAGGGCAGGGCATAGGAATGATAACTTAACAATATAAGTTGTGCGTGCCATTATGTAGACGTTTGGAATGCACTTGGCAAAGCAACGTGATTTCCTCATTATCTTCAGCTGGCATGTTCCTGTGACAACGAAGCATTGTGTCCGTCAGCAGATGTCGCTGTTTTAATGGTATAACTTAAGCATAAAACCTAACTGTTTGCAAATAAGCATACGTTTTATATTTTAAAAAGTTTTTAAAATATGCTATATAATATATAAACACTAATATATATAAAACTTTAAAATATAAAGATATATACACTCACCTAAAGGATTATTAGGAACACCATACTAATACGGTGTTTGACCCCCTTTCGCCTTCAGAACTGCCTTAATTCTACGTGGCATTGATTCAACAAGGTGCTGAAAGCATTCTTTAGAAATGTTGGCCCATATTGATAGGATAGCATCTTGCAGTTGATGGAGATTTGTGGGATGCACATCCAGGGCACGAAGCTCCCGTTCCACCACATCCCAAAGATGTTCTATCGGGTTGAGATCTGGTGACTGTGGGGGCCATTCTAGTACAGTGAACTCATTGTCATGTTCAAGAAACCAATTTGAAATGATTCGAGCTTTGTGACATGGTGCATTATCCTGCTGGAAGTAGCCATTAGAGGATGGGTACATGGTGGTCATAAAGGGATGGACATGGTCAGAAACAATGCTCAGGTAGGCCGTGGCATTTAAACGATGCCCAATTGGCACTAAGGGGCCTAAAGTGTGCCAAGAAAACATCCCCCACACCATTACACCACCACCACCAGCCTGCACAGTGGTAACAAGGCATGATGGATCCATGTTCTCATTCTGTTTACGCCAAATTCTGACTCTACCATTTGAATGTCTCAACAGAAATCGAGACTCATCAGACCAGGCAACATTTTTCCAGTCTTCAACTGTCCAATTTTGGTGAGCTCGTGCAAATTGTAGCCTCTTTTTCCTATTTGTAGTGGAGATGAGTGGTACCCGGTGGGGTCTTCTGCTGTTGTAGCCCATCTGCCTCAAGGTTGTGCGTGTTGTGGCTTCACAAATGCTTTGCTGCATACCTCGGTTGTAACGAGTGGTTATTTCAGTCAAAGTTGCTCTTCTATCAGCTTGAATCAGTCGGCCCATTCTCCTCTGACCTCTAGCATCAACAAGGCATTTTCGCCCACAGGACTGCCGCATACTGGATGTTTTTCCCTTTTCACACCATTCTTTGTAAACCCTAGAAATGGTTGTGCGTGAAAATCCCAGTAACTGAGCAGATTGTGAAATACTCAGACCGGCCCGTCTGGCACCAACAACCATGCCACGCTCAAAATTGCTTAAATCACCTTTCTTTCCCATTCTGACATTCAGTTTGGAGTTCAGGAGATTGTCTTGACCAGGACCACACCCCTAAATGCATTGAAGCAACTGCCATGTGATTGGTTGATTAGATAATTGCATTAATGAGAAATTGAACAGGTGTTCCTAATAATCCTTTAGGTGAGTGTATACAAAATATAAAATGTATTGTTTATTTGCAAATTTGCTACATCTGCTGACGGACAAAATGCTGCATTGTCACAGGAACATGCCAGCTGAAGATAATGAGGAAATTACGTTGCTTCCTTTCTTTGCCAAGTGCATTCCAAACGTCTACATAATGCACGCAAATGCCTTGTTCACTCGAAAGTCTAAACTCCGAGGGCTCTGCCCTTCGAAGCGAGTAGGGCATAGGAGTGATGACTATATTTGGAATGTTGCCTGTGACGCTTCGGTATGAATACACATACCGTTACACCCCTATTCAATATAAGTTGTGTTGTCCTTGTTTTATTGTTGTATTTTCATTTAAAATAACAATAAACAACAAACTGTTTGAAGTAAGGGGAAAATCTGAAGATCTTTGAATTTATTTATGTTACAAGACAGACAATGTTATCAGTCCTATTTGTTTTGTTAATAAATGTTCTGTTTAATATTAGCGAGTTTGTTAGTGTACTATTTTTTTTTGTTGTTCAATTAAAATTAAATGTCAGTCTTTCCCATTCATTAATTAGACAATGGGGGCCCGCCATAGTTTCAAAACAAACCCAAAAATATTTTATAGGCTACTTCTCATAACAACATGTCATCGTGTTGTCTGTTTCCCATATTGATTTATTCATCGCGGCCAGCCACACTATCAACACTGGCCGCCATGAATAGATTTTTCATGATTCCTATTTACATTTTTATTTTACTATTTAAAACCGCTTAATTGACCCTTCGCTGGCAATTGGATTGGCAGTTTGTTGTATTTAACAAATAAAGATTAAGCACTGATCGACTGTTATTCTTTTCTGTACTGAACTAATAATTAAAAGTTTACTTTCGTTTTCACAAAGAAGCATCACGGCCGACCAAAACTCTGCCCAAACTTAATCTCTCTCTTTAAAATTGTCATTACTACAATTTTCGGAGTAAATATATGCACTTAATACACTACATTTAAGTTAGCTATACATCCATTTGTGTGACAGTAACGTTAGTAGCCTACTGCATCGTGTGAGTTTAGAATTAAAATAACGTTATCGTTTGCTGGTGTGGACGCAAATATAGGTATAATTATTGTCACAGTTATCTCAAATCCTGAATGTATCCCTCGAATGCATATTGCAGACCTTTCTGTCTGAAATCGGCGTGTCATTTTTCCAGAAATTCTTCACCATTTCCCCAGGGAGTGCACACATTTACACTGGGAGCGCATGGCTGATACCGAAAGCTTGTCGGACATAGCAACAGTAACGATGGGGGAGCGGGGTTTTGTGAAGGGTCAATTCATTGTAGAGTTGCATATGCGCTCAGTGCCTCTCTCTCTCTTGCTCTCTCATGCTGCGTGCAGCATCAGGACAGCGTCTCTCTCACATGACAGTGAACGAATTAAAATGTTGCGGTGTTTTCAATATACATTCCTCCATGTACTTGCCTTTCCGCCTAAACGTCAACAGTCACAGAGGTTATTAACAGAGAAGACGGCTGATCGAGTTTATCATGACTTAACGAAAGGTTAACTTAGCAGAGTTTCCCGTACACCCGTTCTCTATGTGCTTGGTTAGGGTATACAGTGCAGTGTGCACGTGTGTGTGTTCTGTAGTTGTAACTCTGTCTAACAGCAACAGTGTATTCTCCCATATTTCTGAATTTGCACCGAATTGTCTCCGCTATACACGATCTTCAATAAAACTATCACTCGCATTTAAAATAAAAAAGCGCTCATAACACCACAACACTCTGATGAGAAAAGCAACATCCGTAAAGGCTGTGCACTGCATGAGACAAACAAGTAATATAGCCAAAATCACCTCATATATTCTCTCTTCAACGTAAATGTATGGTGATTTTCGCATTTATAAATCAGGATTTTAGCAGCAGTAAAAGTAACGGCTGGTTAGATTAAACATGAGGTATTATTGGGTCGTGTTGAGTCAATATTTAATACTTGTTGTTGTTTTATGTCTGACAACAGAGCAGTTAATATGTGAAAATAGCATTCAGTTGCGTTAAATTACAATAAAATGTGATAGATCAGCGAGTAGAAGCAAAACAGATTTCAAGTGCCAACACTAGACCAAAAGCACGTGATGACGTCACAAATATGCTAATTAGTGTGTGATGTCATCAGCGCCACAGTCTCTGTCATTTTGAGAAAAACAGGTTTAAAGTTGGCGATGAAAAGCAATGAAAATAAAAGTGCAACAGTCAAGTATCACAAGTAAAAGTCATACTCTATTAGCTGTTTAATATAAAAACATTCCCTAGTGTTGAAATATATAAAAAATACCATATGAAAATCGTTTGAATAAAGTGAAAGTAATTGCATAGCATTAATATGAAAATGGTGCTGTGCTCTGTCAGGAGCACTAAAAGCACTGCATCACTACACAAGGAGACTAGCTAACTTTACCCTGAAGAGAACTTCAACTTATTAAGTAGTGAAGCGTTTATGATGGGCAAAGTCTCGGAACTTGATCATCCCGTGTATGTGTCGCGATCGCTTTCCAGAGGCGGCTCACATGAGCAGCAGCCCACCGCGGGAAAACTCGCGCAGCTTCAGGCGGCGAGCCATCTCAAGATGGCTCGTGTATCGCCAACAACTTCACAATACGATGCACATCACGATACGATACTTATCTCGATACAGGTACATTTTTAAATGTAATTTCTTTTTAGGAGAATTTTGTAATAATATGATCTGTTTTTTTTTGTACACTGAAAAACTTTAATAACTGAATAGCAATTGTGTTTTTGATAGGCAAAAAACACAACAAAATGATCAACTGTTTGATGATCATGTGTTACTAGAAGAAACTTGCCATTCATAACTACTTACCAGTTAATCTGACAAATCAATGCTGTACAAATAGTTTTGAGAATGAGTTGTGAAAATGCAAAAGATCAAGTCCTTATACAGAGACCCTTGTTTCCAAAACTACATCATATGTATGCATCAAATTTGGCTATATCAAAGGTATGCATGTGTTTTACAAATAGACAATGTTTAAAAAATGACTACAATTGGATATTTTACACCTCTAAGAATTGTTACAAAATATTTGACGCATAATAATTGGCTCATTTCAAAAGTGCAGTTGTATCGATGCGCGCATCGTCAGGAGCTCATAACGATGTATCGTCATATCGATATTTTGAACACAGCCCTAGTTGTATAAAACTTTTTTTAATTAAGTTTTTCGTTAAGAATAATAATGAACAAACATTTAAAACATTTGTCAAAGAATAAAGATATGATGCTGCAGATCAAATAAGCGCTAGATGCAAAACGTCATTGCCAAATATAATTTCTTTCATAGCTAAGGTGTGGTGTTATCGGTAACGTGTGTTTTCAGTTTATTTGGCATCCCTATATTGTACAGTACCATCAGAGTTTTGAGGTTTTCATTGATCACATGTGGACAGCTTAATCAATTTTATTCAATATGGTTTAGCACATCATTTAACTGTTCATTTAGCTTCATGCTCATGTAATACAAATAATGATGTTATTCATGTGAGACACGGGATGCAAAAATACAGTTAACCCATGGTTCAATACTTACCTCGGATTTTTACCCATTGTTTGCGATTTGGTTCGTTCTGATGGCTTGCACATATGTTTTTTCCATCATTCTATGCTTATGTGACAGGAACAAGAAGTTAAGTAAAAATATTTTATTGCAGTTCTCTTCATTTTACTTATTTTATTCTCTTTAAGCTAAAATCAACTTGTACTGGTGTATTGAATAATATAGATAAAAAAGATATAATTTTACACTTATCACTATATAAGATTTACAATGGCAGCTCATAGCATTTCTTGGTTTACCATTCATCAACATGCCAGTAAAATAACCTTCTTGAAGAGGTTTTGCGGATCAGTGTATTTAAAGTAAAGCAAACTTGCGATTGCTGTAATGGTAGTAAACAGACAAACAAACGGGGCGCATTTAACACTGCAAACACTACCGCACAATGGGCAAGGCCAAAGTTAATAGACATTAATGAGATGCGCCACTGCCATGCAATTAAAATTACAAATGACCTGCTTATAGCATCAGATAAAGGTAACATCTCACTTCTAGTCCTGCTTGAGCTTAGTGCTGCGTTCGATACTGTAGACCAGGGCTATTCAATTAGTTTGTCATGGGGGCCAGTTCATGAAAAGCATCCCAAATGAGGGGCCGGAGAGATATGGCTTGCAATATGAGGGATGACACAACAACAATAAGAAATCCGTTTTATTTTTTCCCAAATTCCGTCTTTTCTGTTTTAATTTTTCTGCATTCTGCATTTTCCGTCCTTCACTACTCAACTCTCAACTCAACTTTATTTATATAGCGCTTTTTTCATTGTTACAAAGCAGCTGTACATGAGACATATTGACTATAAGCAAAACAATTAAAGTTGTACCTGTAAAAACAAGAAAAAGGTGAGAACACAGAAGACAGACATACCCACATACAGACACTCCACACACACAATATGCACATGTACTAACACACTTCGATATATGGTCGTCAACGAACCTTTATCACGTGACGAAAATGAGACGAGACGCAACGTAAATGCTGGTCATGTGATGATGACTATAACTATTAAATGTATAATGCAATATTGTTGACGAATAAAAACGAGACTAAATGTGGTTTACAAAATAAAAACTATGCTAAAATGTCTCTTCATTTTCGTTGACCAAAACGAGACGAGGCGAAATGTTATAACGTTATTTCGTCTGATGCTTTAACCTAGATGCGGAGCGGAATCCTGTTATTTAAATGTCATCTGGCTGTTCTGCGTGTCTGAGTGAATGATGTGCACAGTTTAACATAAAACACGATGGTCGAGGATTTATCTGCGTCTGCTCTGTATGAGGAAATGAACACATGAACTTCATCTCCAGAGTTGCTCTGAGGGTTTATTTTACGAACGTTTACTGTTTGAGTGAAGCTATCGGCAAACACAACAACTCAAGTGCCTTCCCAAAGACCCGTCAAAATAAAAGTCACGTTAAATTGAACACTCAGACAAAAAATACTTTAGTGAACTATAATAACTTTAAACCTCTCTAGCTCCAGTGCTATGTGCAAAAAAAGTCTGCATTAATTTACTGTATTCTATATGCTACTACAGGGCACTGAGGACAGTTACTCTTTTCCTGTTGGTTCTTTGCAATGCTGGCAAATGTAACCTTCCAGTTGACTTGCGAAATCACTTCCATTTGTTTTATTAATAAAGGATATTGGAAGTAAAATCGGTCTGGGTTATGACAAATACTTTGATTTTAATAGTCAAACAGCAAGAAAAAGAAAATTTGTGTAGGAAAAAGATGCATCGAGAATCGTTTTATCGCATAAACCCTCTGAATCGTTGTTCTCATGGGTGCAACACACTCATCGAGGAGGGGGACGGACACAATGCCTGCTTCCAGTTCGCTGGGGCAGACGTTGTGGATACGTCCTGCCCGCACTGCGGGCGGCGACGATTCAGACGTTGCGTTACAGGTGGCTGTGCTCCCACAGGACTCAGCCACCACCTCGTTTGCTCCCCGTTCCGTGGCGGCAGGACTACGGCCCTGCCATCCGCTACGGCAAGCAGCGAGGGTGATATGAGGATTACTGTGAGCGATAATCCGCCAGCCACGGGCTCACGGACCGTTCACACCTCGTCTCGCTCGTCTGACCGTTCCCCAGGAGACGGTCCGCCGTCTTATTCCAATCGCGACACTCACCGAGGAGGGGACGGACACAATGCCTGCTTCCAGTCGCTGGGGCAGACGTTGTGGATACGTCCTGCCCGCACTGCGGGCGGGACGATTCAGACGTTGCGTACAGGTGGCTGTGTTCCCACGGGACTCAGCCACCACCTCGTTTGCTCCCCGTTCCGTGGCGGCAGGACTACGGCCCTGCCGTCCGCTACGGCAAGCAGCGAGGGTGATATGAGGATTACTGTGAGCGATAATCCGCCAGCCACGGGCTCACGGACCGTTCACACCTCGTCTCGCTCGTCTGACCGTTCCCCAGGAGACGGTCCGCCGTCTTATTCCTCAATCACGTATTCGGACACGATGCGTGATGATGAGATGTCTCTTGCAGCATCGGGGGGTGACGTACTGCCATCCGACTCCGACGATTCCTCGGGCTCCCTCCCTCGGGGGGTCGAGCCCAGGAAGAAGCGGACTCGAAATGTCAGCCATGCTTTCCCGGGCCGCCGTGAGTGTTGGGTTGCAGTGCCCGCACTGCCTTCCCGGCGCTCGCGGCTGGCTACATGGGCCTCGGGTTTGAGCGCGGCTCCAAGCCGCGCCCGCCCCCAGTGCCGTGTTTACCGGAAGTGCATGAGGAACTTGTAAGACCTGGAACGCCCCTTTCCGGCACGTTTCACGTCAAACAAAGTTCGTCACCCTCTCTTCCCTCGAGGTTGAGACAGCTGAGGATACGTCGTGTCCCCCAGGTGGAGTATGCTGGGGCTCGACCTAGACTCCCGTCCAAAGCATGGGTGTCTCGGCATCTCTGGTGTCGAGAGCTTACATTGCGGCGGACCAAGCTGCCTCCTCTCTCCACCTATGGCTCCTGCCAGGCCAGGGCGTTGAGAGAGCTCCACGAGGTAAGACCGACCCAGCGCTTATGCAGGAACTCCGCGCCGCCACCGACCTCGCTCTACGGGCGACCAAGGTGACCACGCGGGCCCTGGGTCGGACGATGTCCACACTTGTGGTCCATGAGAAACTCCTCTGGCCGATCCTTGCGCAGATGAGTAACGCTGAGAAGGTCCGCTTTCTCGACGCACCCGTCTCGCAAGGGGGGGCTGGTTGGTGTTACTGTCGAGCCGCAGCGGCCCTGCTCACCCCCGTCGGGGGCGCGAGACCCGCACGCGGCTCCCCCGGAGGGTTCTCGAACAGTAAAGAAGCAGTCCTCCGTGCCGCGACTCGGCGCCCGGCCGTCGAGTCCCGTGCACTGTCTGCTTCCCAGCAGCCCTGGTCCTCTTCGACGCCCTCCAGCTCTGGCGCCCCCCACTCAGGCGGACCTAGTGCTCCAGACGTGGTAACCCCCCCTCCGTGGGCTGTTCCGTCTGATGTATCCTCATGAATGGTTCCCACCTTGGCAACCCATGACCTCCCCAGGTGGACTCCCACCTTGCGGTTAACTCCTGCAGTCCGCACATTCCTCCCATGAGTTCTCCCCTGATGGTGAGACCATGTGGTGTCTCCACTAATTCCTCCCTACGGTAGGTAGTGGCCTCTGCAGCGTTTTTCCCCCAGGGGGAATAATGCTTACCCAGTGGCCCGTACGGTGCCGGGCGGCTTCTCGCCATTTAGAGAACTAGGCTCCGCCGGTGACGGCCGGTGACAGGGGCTTCCCAACTTTGTGTAAAGCTCTGGGTCCCCCTTCCTCTCCACTGGAGGGTCATAATTTCGCGTTAGCGTGTTCGTCTGACTCCCAGGCCAGTCAACGTCGCTCCGCAGAGATTGTGACGCGGCTCAGTGCTGTGGCGTTTTCCATAGGAACCCCATTCTGTCGGTTCGACACAACGTCGAGAGACCGACAGAAAGGGAACGTCTTGGTTACGGATGTAACCTCGGTTCCCTGATGGAGGGAACGAGACGTTGTGTCCCTCATGCCACAACACTGGCCGCCCACCCCAGCGGTCGGGGGAGGATGCTTTAGGCTCCTCAGACCAAAGGTGAATGAATGAGCACGCCGGCTTCCCTCTTATACCCGGACATCCGGGGAGGAGCCCGGCATGCAAATTTCATTCGCCAATTTTCATTGGCCTTTTCTAAATACTCAGAAGATGATAGGTTCTCAAGACAAACCCCATTCTGTCGGTTCGACACAACGTCTCTTTCCCTCCATCAGGGAACCGAGGTTACATCCGTAACCAAGACGTATTCACTTATAAACTATATTAAAAACCTGCAGTAGGTACAGTATGTTGAACCATACAGGGAAAAATAAAAATAGAAATAAAAGAATCTTAAATAATACATATGCAAGATTCTGTGCCATTCCGCGTTATACAGCAAAATCTGTTTAATGCCTGAAATCCGTGATTCAATCTTAGGGGCGTATTTTTGTATTATATGTTGTATTTTTACATTTTTGCCCCATAAGACACCCAAAGTTTTAACATTTAAAAATGCTGATGTCATATGTTAAACTGCGCAACAACATCGGTGCATTGCAAGATGCCCAAGCAGGCATTTCTGCATTCAAACATGTTCATTTGTTGTATTTTGAAACTGCATTACAAAAAGGAAAATTCAGTGAGTGAAACAATTTTTTTTTAATATATTTTTTTTATTGGAGACCAGCATTTCGCAAGCATTAATACAAGATATACAGTTATTCCACGGCTGTTTTCCACTCTTTCCTTTTCCATGGTACATTCGAAAAAAAAGAAAAAAAAACATCTCCCAAGAACAAAGAGGGAGAGAAAACAAAACAAGAATAAACAAACAATTAAGCAAGGATAAAATGCACAGGTCATCAACCAGTTGGTGGCGACAAATATTAAATACAGAGAACAAATAAAAGGAATAGAATAAAACACAAAGAGAGGCGAAGAAGGAAAATCAACAATAATAGTAAAAACAATAGTACAATAGTGTGCTCACTAAAAGGTCTGATAACATAAAATTATATTGGATGCATCAGATTGATTCAGTTGTGGTCCAGAGAGGTGATGGTGTTTACATATATGATGAGGGGTTGCCATCTTTCACAAAAATTGGCTGCTGAGCCTCTTAGGCAATATTTAACTTTTTCCAATGACAGAAAATACATTAAATCGCTTAACCAAGAAGTAGTGGAAGGAGCGTTTGGGCTTTTCCAATGTAGTAGAATGCGTCTGCGGGCTATGAGCGAGGAAAAAGCAACAACATCCGAGTTTTTCTTAGTGAGACTAGTTGGAGTACGAGGTACCCCAAAGAGTCTTTTCTTGGCTAGAGCCTCCCGCTCTAAGTTCTCCGCTCACTCGCCCAGAGTCTCTCGCAATCAGCCGTCAGCTCCGGTCTCTCTCCTCGACTGTCTCTGCCTTGCTGCTTTTAAGCCTCTCCACGCCAGTTACTGGAACAAGGCACAGGTGATCATTATTTGTGCGAGCGCCACTCACTCACCGCTCGTCTCCCCGCTCTCTCTCTCGCTGCAGACTTCGTTGAACCACGCCCCCCTTGCCACGTTCATTTTAACGGAATTGATTCTGCCTATCAAAGAGAGAGGGAGAGAGTCCCAGCGTGCCAGGTCAGACCTAATTTCCATTACCAACTTTGAGAAATTGTTCTTATATAGTGAGGGAAGGGAGTGGGAAATATTAATACCTAAATCGTGGAAGCTGCCATGAGCCAATCGGAATGGTAGTGCATTTGATGTGATCCGTTTAGCTGCTATGTTTACTAGAAAACACTCACTTTTGCTGATGTTTAATTTATAACCTGAAAATGATCCGAAAGTTGTCAAGATTTGTAAAATATTATCTATACAGTTAACTGGGTCTGTCATATATAGCAACAGGTCATCAGCATAGAGAGACACTCGATGTTCCAGTCCAGCTCTGAAAATACCATTGAAACATGAAGAAGATTTGAGAGCAATGGAAAGAGGCTCTATTGCTATGGCAAAAAGCAAGGGAGACATTGGGCAAACTTGGCGGGCCCCTCTTGATAGAGGTAAATATTCAGACCTTTGAAAATTAGTTGTCACACAAGCAGAAGGGGCAGAGTATAAAAGTTGTATCCAAGAAATAAATTTAGACCCAAAGCCAAATTTCCCCAAAACAGAAAACAAGTAGTCCCATTTAACCAGATCGAAGGCTTTCTCTGGGTCTAAAGATATCACCATTTCAGCAGCTTGGGACGTGTTAGAAGATAGCACAACATTTAAAAGTCTTCTGATGTTAGATGATAGTTGGCGACCTCTAACAAACCCTGTTTGATCTAAAGAAATTATGTCTGGTAGACAAGGGTCAGAGCGGCACGCTAGTACTTTGGCTAGAAGTTTTACGTCTGAATTCAATAAACTTATCGGTCTCCAGCTGCTACATTCATCTAAGTTCTTGTCTTTCTTAGGAATGAGTGAGATTGAAGCCTGATTTAAAGTTGGCGGTAGAGAGCCCCGCTTCAGTGAATCATTAAACATGTGTAATAATAAGGGAATACGTTGGTGGGAGAACTTTTTATAAAAGTCAACCGGAAATCCATCCGGCCCTTGAGCTTTTTTGTTTTGTATTAATTTAAGACAACATGTTAATTCTTCCAACTGCATAGGTTTTTCCAATTCCTCATTAAGACGAGGATCTATGGTAGGTAAATCGATGTTATCCAGGAAATTATCCATTGTGGTCTTATTTGCAGGAGGTTCAGACTGATACAGGTTAGAATAATAGGAAGCGAAGGTGGAGTTTATTTGAGCTGGGCTGGTAGTTAGGGAGTGAGAGGAGTCATATATTTGTGATATGAAATTTGGGCAGACTGACGTTTAAGTTGGAGAGCGAGGAGACGGCTGGCTTTATCACCATATTCATGGTAAGTCCCTTTGGTCCGTCTTAAAAGATACTCTGCTTTATTCGTAGAGAGAAGGTCATAATCAGATTGTAATTTAAACCCCTTAGCATACAATTCTGGCCTGGGGGAGTTTGAATATTCTCTATCTATGCTGAGGATTGCATCAATAAGCTCTTGTTGTTTTTGTTTGTTTTTCCTAGCCAGATGTGTGCTGTATGAAATAATATCTCCCCTAATTACCGCTTTTAATGTTTCCCATAACAGAGAGGGTGATGTGGACTCAGTCTTATTATTCTCAAGGAAAACATTAATTTGTTTTGAATATAATCACAGAACTCATCTTTAGCTAGTAGCCCTGTATTAAACTTCCACTGTTTTGTAGTGATGGGTGAGAATGCTAAATCTAAAATATGAGGAGCGTGATCAGAAATAACGATAGTAGAATATTCAGTGGATTTCACGGCAGGTAGAAGAGCCCTGTCTAAAAAGTGATCGATGCGGGAATAAGCTTGGTGTACTTTGGAGAAATAGGAAAATTCTTTCGAGAGTGGGTGGATCAGGCGCCAAGCATCTATACAGCCCAATTGGCTCATAATAGATGATAATGTCTTCGACATGGCAGAGGGTATAAGTACTTTCGGGTGGGATCGATCAAGCTTGGGGTCTATTACTAGGTTCAGGTCTCCCCCTAAAATGAGGCGATGAGTGTCTAATTTGGGAATTTTTGAAAAAAGGGAAGTTATAAAACTTTGTTTGTCCCAATTGGGGCGTAAACATTAACCAATACGACTGAAGTCTGATATAGTGTGCCACTTACTATAACATAGCGCCCATGGGGATCAGATATGATCTGATCAGGGGAGAACTGGATACGTTTGTTGATAAGAATAGCAACACCCCTGGATTTACTATTGAAAGCTGAATGGAATATTTGCCCGACCCATGGTTTGCGCTTTCCTGAAGGAAAGCAATGTCAGTGTTAAGGCCCTTGAGGTGAGAAAACACTTCGGATCGCTTTATTGGGCCCCCAAGTCCGCGAACATTCCAACTCATGAGACGAATACTAGACCCATTCAGTCCCCTCTGGGAAATACTTGGGCTAACCATTAGTCACTTGTGAATGATTAAATACAAGGATATTAACAAGAATGGTGGGAAATAAATGAGCATCCTGGTTAGGAGCCAGATGAGCATCACGATAGTATCCAGATGAAGTTAGCTTTAAAAAAGAAACACAAAGAGCCTCCTCGTAAAAAAAGAAAAATCACACATTCCTCCAAAAACACATTGACCAGTGTTTAGACTGTAAACCATCCAACAAGTTACTTCCCAAGCTCGTCATAACAGAACAAGACGAGTTGCGGGACTGGAGTATACACAACCGGTTTACCATGCAGTAGGTTCTACCTCCTTATGAGCCAAAGTATACGCCATGTAAAAGTTTGTAACACCTAATTATGAGAGCAATCTGGAACAACAGTGATAGGCGGGAAAAAGGAAGGACCAGTAGTTGTACCAAACTAAACATGTAATCTTCCAGCTAAAATGTGTAGGCAAAGATAGGAGAAAAATCCTCTTTAAAATGACTAAATAGACAAAAAAAGTAGAGTAAGAAATACACTAAAATAAATAGTATCAGGTCATAAACTGGTGACTTCACGCCCTGCACAAAGTAAAGACAGTGGTGGATTTCAATATCCACATGACGGGAAATTAAAAGTGTGTTTCCTTGAATAGACAAGGCATTTTTTTTTTATATAAACAAAACACAAAAGCCAGAGGCGGAATATAGCAAAACAGCTGGCCATGATGCTTAAACGCTATTCACATTTAACTGGAGATGAGATGGAGTAATATGTGATACTGCTCATAGTTTGTGGTACATTTCAACTGTATAGTCGCGCCTTACCTCGAAAGAGTCCAGCAAGAGATTAAATAAAGATAATGGTCCCGAAAGAAACGTTAATTCACATGTGTCGGTGATCATTCTACTCGGTCCTTCTTTCATGAGTCGCCTATGCGTTCCTCGTAAAACAGCTCCGCTTGCTCTGGGGTACTATTTAGTGACAAGCCGGTCGACAGCGATGTCATTTAAGTGCGTCCGTTGAACAATGACAAACAACCAACAACAGAAGTTTGGCCTGTCAGCGGTTGCTTACGTTACAGATCGTTTGCGTCCTGCTGGTTTAGATCCTGCCTAGGAGAAGGAGCTAAAGTGTTCCTCCAAACTAAAATTCCGGCCAGTTCCTGCGGTGCGAACAACAAAAAGAAGGTACTTCCGCCAAATCTTCCCGGAACTATGAAATCGTTCCTGCAGTGCGAAAGCCCCATAATACCAGAACAAAACAGACACAACTACTTACAATACATGTCTTGTAAAAATCTTAAGTGGGGTCTTCTCCAAGGAGGAGTTGAAGGCCATAAAGAACTGCTGTTCGTCTCCCAATGATGTCAGATTTCTGAAAAATTATTAAAAAAATTATTATTTAATAGCATACACACAACACAGAGCAAACAACACTTGCAAATGCAAAGAACTTGGGAGTCTGTGGAGCTTACATTATTTTCAATGTTGAATGTTGAAATTCTGTTGCAGAATCTTCTTAAGTTTAGAGCCAATGTCTCCCCCTTTGGCTCTGAGATGTCAATGGTCCAGTTCTAGAAATAATTTGGTTTGTAGGTCTTTGCCAGATATAAGAGTGAACTCTGCCAGAATCTAAAAAAGTGACAATCAGCAATTAAGCATTCACTTTTCACTGAAATGTAAAAGTATGATTTTATGCTCTTTTATTTCTATAGAACAAGTTAATGATACAATATGAACCCAATACAATACAAGAATATTTACTAACCTGACTCTCCATAAAGAGTGCTGGCCACTGTATCCTTCACAGCAGGTTCCCTCTCCATCAGTTCTTTTCTACTGTAGTGTTTCAACATCTGTCGTCAGAATTTAAAAAACAAAACAGGAAAAAATAATTACAATGAATAATTACTTATTAATGGAACAATCATAATTCGTAAATAGCATCACGTGCAAAGTAAGCTGCGCGGTTTTTACATATCAATATTGATGCCCCACACACTTACCACGGATTAGGATAGTTTACAAACTGTACATAAAATCAAATATTCGGTGAAAATCGACGTTTGTAATTTAGTTTGTTAGTCACTGGTCTCAAATGGCGGTTAGAGAGTAATTACTAGACGGAAAACTAGTGCCTCTTCATCTATCCACGTAATCCTTTTTTACTTAACTTATTATGTTCAATACAATGACGACTAAATACACGATTAGAATGAGATTCATGAGAAGGTCACCACCATACCTAATTGTGCTGCCAGATCCTGAAGACGTGAAGTTCTTCGTCTCTGCCTCGCTGTCTTCCATCGGCTACGGCGGTTACCTGTGCTAGCTGCATGTGCACTCTCGCTTTGCGCACGCGCATAGACTTTGCCACGTGAGATCAAAAATGTGTTGAATACGTTACAAAAACAGTACAATACATGAACGCATATTAAGTTTCGTTCTATGCTGGAACTTAATTACAGAGGCCCTATAAAATTCAAACTCTGATACAATGAGGAAGACGTAAATATCGATCATTATGGGCTTGCAATAAGCTTATATCCTATTGGTTGTTATTTAAGATAATTCGTGGTTGGTTGAGAGAAAGACAAGAATCAGAACATACATTTGCGTGCGTGCGCGCATGTGTGTGTGTGTGTGTGTGTGTGTGTGTGTATATATATATATGTATATATTAGTTGTATTCACTATGGAATGTATTATTTTTAATAACACCTTTGGTACCATATTTGGTAAACAGGCCTTTAGTAAGACTCACTCGATGCTCTAAAGTACAGTGTACTTAAATTGTTTAGTTTAACTCGTGAATCCACCTAAAAGTTCATTTAACACAACATAATCAAGTAAAGTCAACAAAGTTTACAAAATCAGTTAAATTTACAAGATCCTCTTAAGTAGATTCAGTTATTACTTTTTACAGTGTGCGAATCAGAGGGTAACTCGCCGCGACGATCCCTTGCGCAATGTAAAGTCCAATTGGAAACCAAAACATAACAAAACGAAATAAACAAAAGAAACTCTCTTCATTGGGGGAAGTAAGTCCAGGGGAGGGCGATAGGTTTGAATATCCAACAGCCGTAGACTCAACAGGCTCACACCCTGCTGCATGCCAGGCTGCACCCCGCCATTGTACTGCCGTCTCGTTCTATGTCCACACCACTGGTATTTCACCTGTGACTCATTACTTCACATCTGGCCACGCCTACCAGTCAGCAGATCTCTTACGGCTCCCATATCAATATGTATTTTCCCTAACTTCCACTAATCTCATAACAGACGCGCTATTCTCCGCCCTTGCCTCTGTAATTTTGAAATGGGGGTCCTACTCTTGCTAGCAAAATGTCAGAAATGAAACTAATAAAAGTTCTCATCAGTCATCGACCTGTTCACCGAGAAGGCTTGCGAGTTGCTCTACTCACCTAACGTCACGTGACTCCTGCTTGGTGTTGCTGCAGCTCGTGCTGAATGGAACAGGCGCGTGTCACTCCATTACTGTAGGGTTCCCAACTGAACTAAATTTATTCTAGAGATTATTTTTCACACTATGCTACTTGAAGGGCCGGAACAAATTACATCGAGGGCAAGGTTCGGCCCGCGGGCCGCCAATTGAATAGCCCGGCTGTAGACCATAACATACTTCTAGATCGCTTACACAATTATACCGGTATTCAGGGACAGGCACTACAATGGTTCAGATCTTACTTATCAGACAGACATCAATTTGTCCAATTAAATGGGGAATCATCAAATCTAACGCAAGTAAATTATGGCTTACCTCGGTTTTAGGATCGGTTTTAGGACCCTTGCTGTTCTCCATATACAGTGAGGGAAATAAGTATTTGATCCCCTGCTGATTTTGTAAGTTTGCCTGCTTACAAAGAAATGAAGGGTCTATAATTTTTATGGTGGGTTTATTTTAACTGATAGAGACAGAATATAAAAAAAATCAGGGAAAAAAATGTTCTATAAAGGTTATAAATTGATTTGCATTTCAGTCAGTGAAATAAGTATTTGATCCCGAAGAAAAACATAACTTTGTACTTGGTGGAGAAACCCTTGTTGGCAAGCACAGAGGTCAGACATTTCTGATAGTTGGTCACCAGGTTTGCACATGTGTCAGAATACATTTTAGTCCACTCCTCTGTCAATCTTTAAGGTTTCTTGGCTGTCGCTCAGCAAATTGGAGTTTTAGCCTCCTTCACATATGTTCTATAGGACTAGGGTCTGGAGACTGGCTAGGACATTTAATGTGCTTCTCCTTAAGCCACTCTTTGGTTGTCTTGGCAATATGTTTTGGGTCTTTGTCATGTTAAAGGCACATTCACGACCCATCTTCAGTGATCTAGTTAAGGGGAGGAGGTTCTCGTCCAAGATTTGACGGTACACTGGCCCGTCCCTCAGCCCCTCAATGCGGTGAAGTCATCCTGTATACCTGTAGCAGAGAAAAAGCCCTAAAGCAGAATGTTTCCAACACTGTGCTTCTCTGTAGACATGATGTTCTTGGGCTCATAGTCAGCATTTCTCTCCCTCCAAACACAGGAGTCAATTTTGGTCTCACAGCAGTGCCAGCACTTTCGCCAAAGCCTTTTCTGAATCATCTTGATGTTCATTGTCAAACTTAAGAAAAGCCAGGCAGGCCTTCTTGTGCAGGAGGACCTTGCGGGTGCTTCAGGATTTCAATCTATTGTGGCATAGCGTGTTACCAATGGTTTGCTTGCTAACTGTGGTCCCAACTGTCTTGAAATCATTAACAAGCTTCTTCCGTGTAGTTCTGGGCTGATCTTTAACCTTTCTCATGATCATCTTTACTCCATTGGGGAAATCTTGCAGGGAGCTCCAGAACAAGGGCATTTGATAGTTATTTTGTATTTCTTCTATTTACAAATAATCGCACCAACAGTTGTCTCCTTCTCACCAAGCTTCTGTCTGTAGCCTATTCAAGGTTTGTGCAGGTCTACAATCTTGTCCCTGACATCCTTTGAAACCTATTTGGTCTGGAACATGGTGGTGGAGAGGTTGAATGGAATATACAGATTCTGTTGGCAGGCTTCTTTTATATACATAACAAGCTGATTTAGGAGTACTTTCTTAAAGTGACAGGACTAATCTGTGGTCCATATAGGCACATAACCAATCTGTGGAGCCAGAATTCTTGCTAGTTGGTAGGGGATCAAATACTTATTTCACTGACTGAGATGCAAATCAATTTGTAACCTTTATATAACATTTTTTCCCCTGATTTTTTAAATATTCTGTCTCTATCACACATGTGTCAATTACAAGGCCTGCGAGCCAGAAACAGCCCGCCACGACTTTTAATCAGGCCCTCCACAAATTCTGGTTATTATTTTAATGTGGCCCATTTGCTGTTTAAAAATACGTCAGTGACAATACAACATTGAAACGCAGTCACGCTCTACTCAACACTAATTATATCAGAGAATAACTGTATACAGCGTAAAAAAAGCTAAAAGGTGGATAGCACAATGGCTAAAAAAAGAAAAGTTGACAGCGAATATCGACAATTCCAACAAAGATGGGAAACAGATTATTTATTCTGTGAGTACAAGGACAAGCCAATGTGCCTCATATGTCAAGAGTCACTAGCAGTTTTTAAAGAATATAATCTTAGGAGGCATTTCGAAACGAAGCATGACCAATATGGAAGCATGGACATGGATATGCGGCAGCAAAAAGACAAAGAACTGAAACACAAACTTCAGCAACAACAAAACATGTTCACTCGCATGAACAGTCATAGTGAGGGAGCTGTGAAGGCAAGCTTCATAATTGCAGAGGAAATAGCAAGAGCATGCAAGCCGTTTACAGAGGGAGAATTTATTAAAAACTGTATGGATACGGTATGTGGTGTTGTTTGCCCGGACAAAAAACAAGCCTTTGCTAACATCAGCCTTTCTCGAAACACTGTGGCTAGTCGAGTGGATGAGCTGGCCTCTGACATACAGGCCCAGTTAAAAGATAAAGCTAAGGACTTTGTTGCATATTCACTGGCCGTAGATGAGAGTGCAGACAAAACGGACACTGCCCAGCTCTCTACAGTGGCTTGCAAAAGTATTCAACCCCCTTCATTTTATTCACATTTTGTTATGCTGCTGCCTTATCTTAAACTACTTTAAATTTTTTTTTTTTTACATTAATCTACACTCCATGCACAATAATGACAAAACAAAAAACTGATTTTTGACAGCTTTGCAAATTTATTAAAAATAAAAAACAAAAATAAGTACATTGCATAAGTATTCACACCCTTTTCTGGGACACTTGAAATTTTGCTCAGAAGCATTAGTTTTGCTTGTTAATGTTTATACACTTCGAGTGGAGTTAACATGTGCCAAATTCAATTGAATAAGTATGATTTGGAGCGGCACATACCTCTCTATAAAGGGTACAACAGCTGAAAATGCATATCAAAGTAAAAACCAAGACTGCCAGTTGAGCTTTGAGACAGGATTGTATCAAGGCACAGATCTGGGGAAGACTTCTGAAAAAAATCTGCTGTATTGAAGGTTCACAGAAGCATGTAGCCTCCATTTATCCTCAATGAAAGAGGTTTGGAACCACCAGATCTCTTATTGTGCTGACCTCCTGTCCAAACTGAGCCATCGATGGAGAAGGGTCTTGGTTAGAGCGGTGACCAAGAAGCTGATGATTACTCTGGTTGAGCTCCATGATCATATATGGAGATGGGAGAAACTTACAGAAGGACAAACATCACTGCAACACTCCACCAATCTGGGCTTTATGGCTTAGTGGCCAGACTCAAACCTTTGCTCAGTGAAGACACATGGAAACTTGAAATATGCAAAAACATACTTCAACGAATCTTTCAAACTGTCAGAAACAAGATATTCTGGTCTGATGAATCTCAGATTCATGCATCATGTCTGGAGAAAAACAAGCACTGCTCAACACCTGTACAATACCGTCTTAACAGTAAAGTGTAGTGGAAACAGCATCATGATGTGGGGGTGTTTTTCAGATTCAGGGACTGTACACAAAATACGGAGATAATGATCATGAAAACCTAGCCCAGAACATTCAGAACCTCGGACAGGGCAGAAGGTTCATTCTCCAACATGACAACGATCCTAAGCACACAACTGAAACAATGCAAGAGTGGCTTATGGACAACTCTGTCTATGTCCTTGAGTGGCCCAGCTAGTGCTTGAACCCAACTGAACATCTCTGTAGAAACCTGAAAATGTCTGTCTACTGATGATCTCCATCCAACCTGACAGAGTTTGAGAGGATCTGAGGAGAAGAATGACAGAAAATTGCCAAATGCAGATGTGTAAAGCTTTTCACATCATACCCAAAAAGATTTGAGTCTAAGTAAAGGTGCTTTAACCATTTTCTGAGTTAAGGGTGTGAATACTTATGCAATGTACTTATTTTTGTTTTTTATTTTTAATAAATTTGCAAAGCTGTCAAAAATCAGTTTTTTGTTTTGTCATTATTGTGCATGGAGTGTAGATTAATGTAAAAAAATAATCATTTAAAGTAGTTTAAGATAAGGCAGCAGCATAACAAAATGTGAATAAAATGAATGGGGTTGAATACTTTTGCAAGCCACTGTATATACATTCGAGGGATAGATGCACAGTTTTCCGTCACTGAGGAACTTTTGGATATGAGAGCGATATCGGGGGGGGGACAACACCTGGACAGGACATTTTCTCAAGAGTGGAACAGTGTGTCAGTGACGCAGAATTGCAGTGGAATAAACTTGTTGGTCTTACAATGGACGGTGCACCTGCGATGTGCGGTGAGTTCCGTGGTTTGGTCGGTTTGGTTCGAGAAAAGGTGGGGCACACAGGTAAAAACCTGACAGCCTACCACTGCATCATTCACCAGGAGGCATTATGTGGAAAGGTGCTGGATATGGGACATATAATGACAGTTGTAAACAAAACAGTAAACTTTATTCGTTCACGGGGTTTGAATCACCGGCAATTCAGGGCACTTTTAGAGGAGGAACATTGCGTGCATGAGGATGTGCCATACCACACAGAAGTGCGCTGGTCAAGTCGGGGTAAAGTGTTGCAACGATTTTTTGGTACTGGAGCACTGAGATCGCGCGTTTCATGGAGAGCAAAAATAAGTCCATCCCAGAGCTCGAGAATGAAAAATGGCTGAGCGACTTGGCATTTTTGTGTGATATAACGGAGCACCTCAACGATCTGAATGTAAAAATCCAGGGTCGAAAGCAGCTAATCACTGAAATGCGAGACTTGGTAAATGTGTTTCAAATGAAACTGCGCCTGTGGGAGGGCCAGATGCACCAAGCGAACCGGTCTCATTTTCCCGTTTTCCAGTCAGTCAGTGACACGATCACAATCACATTCCCGACTGAACTGTATGCCGACAAACTGAACACACTGAAAGCGGAATTCAGCAGGAGATTTGCTGATTTTGAATAACAGAAGTTCAACTTCGACCTGTTTGCAAATCCATTTGCAGTTGACACAGCACCTGAGCACTTGCAAATGGAACTCATTGAATTGCAATGTAATACTCATCTAAAAGCCCAATACCAGTCAGTTGGGGCAGCTGAATTTGCACCTCTACTCCCTGAATCGATGCCACACCTTCATGTCTATCATGTCTATGTTCGGAAGCACCTACTCCTGCGAGTAGTTAAAAAGTTAAAACTTTATTTTAATTAATAGTTTTATGCAGTTACTAGTACACTTACATTTATTCATTAAACAAAGAATGCTGTAAAATGTATGTCTGGCCCCTGAATTTATTACCAACCCTCAGCATGACCCTTAATAAATTTGGATTTGACACCCCTGCTCTAAACCTACCATAAAAAGTATAGACCCTTCACTTCTTTGTAAGCAGGCAAACTTACTAAATCAGCAGGGGATAAAATACTTATTTCCCTCACTGTACATGCTGCCCCTTGGAAACATTATTAGAAAACATGGAATTAGCTTCCGCTGTTATGCAGATGATACTCCGCTATATATCTCATCAAGACCAGATGATTCCTTCCAGCTATCCAAATTGGCAGAGTGCATCGAAGATATAAAACATTGGATGACTTGTAATTTCCTTTTAAATTCTAATAAAACAGAAATATTACTTGTCGGACCAAAAAGCCGAATATTTCCGATTATAACCTGCAAATTGAAGGCTGCACTGTTACTCCAACAAATACAGTAAAAGATCTAGGCGTTATATTAGACAGCAACCTGTCATTTAAAAATCACATCTCAAGTGTTACAAAAACAGCCTTCTTCCACCTTAGAAATGTTGCCAAATTACGAAATATTCTGTGTTGCTGACGCAGGGAAGCTTATTCATGCATTTGAGACCTCAAGACTTGACTACTGTAATGCACTACTTAGTGGTTGTCCTGCATCTATAATCTATAAACAAACTACAGTTAGTTCAGAATGCAGCTGCCTGTTTTAACCAGGTCCAGAAAATACGATCACATAACCCCAATGTTACCATCCCTTCACTGGTTACCCTTTAAGTATTGTATTGACTTTAAAGTTCTTTTAATCACTTATAAAGCCTTAAACGGTTTAGCCCCTACCTACATAACAGAGCTTCTACCACACTACAACCCATCACGCTCTCTAAGATCTCAAAACTCCGGACTTTTGATAACACCTAGAATAACTAAATCCACCAAAGCTTTCTCATACATAGCACCTAAACTCTGGAATAGCCTTCCCGATACTATTCGAGGGTCAGACACACTCTCCCAATTTAAATCTAGATTAAAGACACATCTTTTCAGCCAAGCATTCACTTAATGCTAAATAAAAAACCGGGAGACTGCATTTATTAGATATTATTTACTAAAATAATCTTGCTTGTTCTATAAACACCATGCACTGTGCTGTGTTTGACCTTTTTTATGTTTTTCAGTTTTTCTTTTCTCCTGTAAAACTGCTTTGGAACAATGCACATTGTGAAAAGCGCTATATAAATAAAATTGAATTGAATTGAATAAATGAGGAAAATGCAACGATCAGTGCAGTGTTTTAGGATTTTGTGAAACTGTGGCGCTTGATGACGTCACACGCTAATTAACATATTTGTGACGTCATCACGTAATTTTAATACTGCGTTCAAGACACCTTTTAAGGGGGGTGTTTCCTACCACAAACGCAGAAGTAATGTCTGGATTTACTAGCATTAAACGTATTTAGTAACATTAATGTTAACATGATAAGTGTCTTCTAATCGAATAACGAATAGTCAACTATGTCACACTGTGCAATTTGTAAATGAAGAGAAAATCGACAAGCATCTTACATTTTTTAAAGAAAAAATGTAGCACAGGGGACTGTAGGTGAGAGGAAAATCAGTTTTTCTTTATTCATTTTAGACATGGTCTGCTGCTATATTTGTGTAAAATAAAGGTATTTGGAAAATAATTGAACTTTTTTTATTGTTTGATAAGCAATAAGTGTGTTAGTCTGTCTATATTACATAAATTAAAATTGGCAGAACCAAAAACAACACTGCAGTAAAGCCAACCATTTGTACCTACTGTGATTTTAGGGTTTTTCCTTGGTCAAAAATGGTCTTCGTGGTGGCTGACGAACTTGGTCATCCACACACAGTTAAAAGTAACCTACTTATGAACTGCGGGCCTAATACTGACAGTAAATCCAAACTAAATGCAAAGAAACATTTGTTGTTAAATTTTACAGCTTCTTCCAAATTATATATTTGCTATGAAATGATCGGGATACGATTTGTTTTGTTTGTTTATGTCAGTTGTACAAGCGGAACCCTTGTCAGAGAAAAGGAAACATGTTTTTGAGCGCAGTTCATCCAGCTGTAATACAGGCAAAATATGGATGCGCCACATGAAACACAGATTTGGTCTTCTGACTTCTTGTCATCTTTTGATTTATGTGCACGGGAGAGGGACAGGTCAGAAACCGGGTGTTCACCTAGCCATGTAAATTTTAATGAATGCTTTATAAAAAATAAAACTATCGCGCAATCATTAAAATCAAAATCATCATGATTAAACTGCTGCAGCTGGAGCATATGACGCGACGCTTGCTCATAATACAGTACCACATTTCAAAGAAATGAGAGACGAGAAAGAGCCACAGTAAATGTGTGTATAATAGAATGTCACATTTATAATCTTATCTGTAGAAATACGATGGCATCTATTTCGATTCAACACAATTCTGTTTGAATTGAATTTGTTTACTCTGACTGTACGTTTATGCACATATTAATATTTATTTTTTATACATATTGTCTATTATAACACATGCATACATATGATATAGCCTAATTTGATGGATACAGACGTGCTCAAATTTGTTGGTACCCCTCTACAAAAAAAAACAAAGAATGCACAGTTTTCTCTGAAATAACTTGAAACTGACAAAAGTAATTGGCATCCACCATTGTTTATTCCATATTTAATATAAATCAGACTTTGCTTTTGATTTTTTATTCAACATAATATTGTAAACAATAAAACATGAAAATGTCATGGACAAAAATGAGTCGATTTAACTCTTGCGGCCGTGCCCAGGGAGGTTGGCTACAATTCCATGGACCTTAAACTTCTTAATAATATTTGCATCTGTTGTCACAGGAACATCGAGTTGCTTGGAGATGGTCTTGTAGCCTTTACCATGCTTGTCTATTATTTTCTTTCTTAGCTCCTCAGACAACTCTATCCTTTGCTTTCTCTGGTCCATGTTCAGTGTGGTGCGCACACAATGATACCAAACAGCACAGTGACTACTTTTCTCCATTTCAATAGGCTGAATGACTGATTGCAAGATTGGATACATGTGTGATACTAATTAAAGAAACTAATTTAGTTTGAAATATCACTATAATCCAAGTATGCATTATATTTTCTAAGGGGTACCAACAAATGTGTCCAGGCCATTTTAGAGTATCTTTGTAGAATAAGCAATAATTAATCTCTTTCCACAGCTTCTTTGCTTAATTCTATGACATACCAAAGGCATGCAAGTATACGTGATACAATAGCTTTCAATTTCATCACTCTTCAGGAGGAATGAAGAATTATTTACCTGAGCTGTTAGGATACCAACAAATTTGAGCACGCCTGTACATATAATGTAGGTTTAGAAACAAGGGTCTCTGTATAAGGACTTGATTTTCACAAAACTTATTCTCATAACTATTCGATACAGCATTGATTTGTCTGATTAACTGGTAAGTAGTTATGAATGGCAAGTAACACATGATTATCGCACAGTTGGTCATTTTGCATATCAAAAACACAATTGCTATTCAGTTATCAAAGTTTTTCAATGTACAAAAAAACAAATCATATTGTTACTAAATTCTGCTAAAAAGAAATGAAGTTTAAAAATTGACCCGTATTGGGATACGTATCGTATCGTGGAGTGAATATGAAACAATGTAAATTTAAAATGTTATCAATTGCTGTAGTTGTAGCAGCCAAAGTATTGTCATGAATCTTAAAACTGAACATTATTTGTGGAATTGTTTTGTAGATTGCACAAATAAGGTGTTTGGGAAAGGCTTACTAATTTTTTTTTAATTTACAGGGGCGAACTGCACAGAACTGTAAATACCGGTTCACAGTTGTAGTAGACCCTGAGCTCAATAAGGGAAGTTGGACCAGAGAAGAAGATGAAAAGGTCAGCACTATTGTGTTTTTCTTTCTCATTTATTGTGTACACTTATAGCTGCTTTTCAAGAAACTGAGAACCACTCAGTTGCTTACACTGTGTCTACACCGGACGCGGCGCGACACGACAAAAGACAATACATTACATTTATGCATTTGGCAGACGCTTTTATCCAAAGCGACTTACATTGCATTGTATTATACATCTGTTTCTGACTATGTGCAATCCCCTGGGATCGAACCCATGACCTTGGCATTGTTAGTGCGATGCTCTAACCACTGAGCCACATGAAAGAACCTAATAGAACCATTTATAATTGTACATTTTGTCCACACTGGATGCGGCGGGACGTGACCCTACAAACCCATTAAGAACAAGCCGTTTCTCGTGTCACGGCATGCCGGTCGTGTCAGGTGTAGACACCGTGTTACACCCGTTTCTCACAGCACGCATAAGCAGTGTGTAAGCAGCGCATATTTTTTTTGGCGCACATGTTAACAGATGCAAGCAGCACGTGCTCGCGGAGCAGTAGCGGTGTGTAAGAAGCAGTGCAGCGATCATTTCGGCGCCGAGTCTTTTTTTTGCTGTGCTGCTAACGCTCAAGTAAAGCGACAGTGCATTCTTTATGGACAAAATCCACATGGATTGACAGGAAAAAGTAACACGTTTACCTTTAAAGCATGTAAGTGGTGTCTAATGTGTTTTTAACAGTCGCCATGAGTTTCAAAAACACTTTTACCAGGACTACTTTGGCCAAAACCACAACAGCACACTTAAAGGATTTATAATACAAGTATATCTTAAATGTTATGCTTATATTTAGGGTTGGGAATCGTTTCAATTTTATCGATTCCGATTCCAAGTCTGATTCTGCTTATCGATTTCGATTCTTATCGATTCCCAGTTTCGATTCCACAGTTGAAGTAAAACATTTAGATATCAACCTGTATGGTCATTTAGCCTGCTTATAGACTTGTTTGCAAAATATATATATTTATGAGCAGAGTTTTGTGTATATTTACACATAGAAACACACCTTTTCTGATTTATTACAATTTGTATAGTTGAACTACATCATGGTTAAACTGCAGTTACTATAATGCAACTATGGTTAATTTGTGATTCCTGTGCTTTAATACAAATTCTATAGCTAAACTACGCTTACTATAGTAAAAAATATCGATAATTTTCATAAGGGCTTTTATTGAGATATCAGCAGATCATGCAACGCATGTACTTTTCTGAAAATATGCACACAGGAATTGATAAGAGGAATTCAAATTTTAATTTCAAGTATCCGATTCCTATTCCTTTCGATTCCGATCCGATTCCTAGCCTTTCGATTCCGATTCCAAATTGGAATTGATTTTCGATTCCCAACCCTACTTATATTGCATATGAAGGAGTGGAAAACGATCACATTACACTGTCAGTGTACTGTCTGAAACCCACTGTCATCATAACCTTCTGAAATAAACAGATAAAACTACATAGACATGTTATATGCTTATATTGCATATGTGTGAGAGAAAAGCGATCGCATCACTCTCCTATGGTGCGTTAACCCTTTAGTGACTTCGTATCCTTCAAAGCACAATGGCTTTTTATTTATAACTTGTACTACGTAGATCTAAAAGAGCATGAAACAGGCGGATATAACAAATCATAGTTATGAAATCTACTTAAAAAAGGGCTTTAATGAAGTTCTGGAAGATATTTTGCTCATTGATGTATTTAAATAACGTAATGCAAAATTGCATTGTTGTACTGTGGTACCCAGGCAGCCCGGTGCATACGCTGCCGGTGTGAAAGGACTATGGGCACGCGCTGCTAACGCTCTCCCTACGCGCTGCTCTCGCTCCGCCTACGCACTGCTCATGCGTGCAGTATGAAACGGGCGTTAGATTGCATGATATGCTCTCCTTTGCAAAACTAGCTAATTTGTCAAGTGCACTGTTTGCTATTTTCTGTGTTTTGGAAGCAATAAATTGGACATTTTCCAGGGCCATCCTAAAATCATTTTCTATTCTTTTTGTAGCTTATTAAATTGGTGTCTCTGTATGGTGACAAGAATTGGAGCACAATTGCAAAACACTTAAAAAGTCGAAGGGGTAAACAATGCAGAGAGCGCTGGCATAATCATCTTGACCCCTCTGTGATTAAGACCCCCTGGACAAAAGAGGAAGATCTTATAATCATCAAATGTCATTGTATTTTGGGACCTCGTTGGGCTCAAATTGCAAAGTTTCTCCCTGGAAGGTATAATTATTATCTTAGGCTTGTTCATTTGTGTTTTGGGTTAATGTCATGTGTTGTTATTTAAAGACATTGTTCTGCCAGTTCAATTTCAAACTGGTGAGTTTGCATGTTGTTAAATTAGGGCACAGTAATTGATTAACATTTGATCATGTCTGGTAGGACTGATAATTCCATTAAGAACCATTGGTATGCAACCTTGAAGCGTAAAATGGACAAGGGCATCTTTAAGATAGAAGAGGTTGGCTTGAGTAATCTTGGACTCTACCCACAACTAAAACAAACAAGTACTTCCACAAGTCAAAACAAGGTATGTTTTTGTCTTTTCAGTGTTAAATCCTTGTTATTGTTAGTTCATGTCAGTTATTATGGTGCATTAACTAATGTTAACAGTGACAACATTTGATTTTGATAATGTATTAGTAAATGCTGAAATTAACATGAATTAAAATTAATAGATGCCGTAGAAGTATTGTTCACTGTTAGTTCATGTTAGCTAATGCATTAACTAATTGTTAACAAATAGCACCTCATTGTAAAGAGTTACTTATTTTTTTCTTTAGAAGTCTGATACATTCGCTTAAAGCATGCATTGTTTACACATTTTCATCTGCAAATTGGGCACTGATCTGTTTGACCTTTTGGATACGCTGTCATTATTTGGATGATTCATGGGTAGCTACAGTAGGTACTCAACCAGAATGAGCCGTCGCTGTCTCCTCGGCGGTACTGCTTTAATGTGTGTTGACTCTTGTTTACCGCTGAGTGGCAGTCTATTCACAGATCATCTTCTTGATGCGTCAAACTCATTGCCTCACTCAGCAGACAGGCAAGAGTTAAGACGTTTAGGCGTAAAGACAAACGTTACCAGAACTTAAATCCACAGGCACTAATAATTATATTTAATACTAGTCATAAATACATAATTTCATTTAACAAGAGTTTACATTTTAAATTTGCTCTATGCATTCAATCAATGCTTTATTCGGTTTGAATCATTTTCAATATATAAGGAGTGTTTTCATTTAATGCTGGGTTGCATGCAGAGCTTTAATGTTTGTATTCGCTCTGTGTTTTGTGCAAATTGAGAAATACAGCAAGTGAGATCAGAGTGCCTGTGCAAAACTCTGCTCGTGTGTATTGCGATGGGCGTCATTCATAAAAATATGGCAAAACCCATCTCTAACATGATTTAGCTTTTTTTCCTTTAAAACCGAATGTGCTCTATGATATCGTTGGATTATCAGCATATATCCCCCATATGGAATAAATACCACTGCAAACACAATCCTGGGTTAACATCGGAGAAACCCAGCTAAATTATAAACATTCACGCATACATATTGGTAGGCTACATTCACATACATTGGGTATATGTTGTCATAAATCAAGAAATGTCTCTGCTGTAGGCTTTTCATAATGTCAGGCTTTTTAAAGTTCTTTTAAATGTGGCAGCCGCAGCAAGTGTGTGTTCAGAGACAAGCCCCGTTCACGACTTGTATTGTCCTGAAAGCGTGGTCTGTCAAAACATCAAAACATTAAAAATGAAACTGTTGATCCAGTTTACCAAATGAAAGCATGTTGTGAAATATATGCATTAAAGAGGACGTGGTGAGAATTTTTGGATGGCCACTGGAACCGCGGGGTTACATAAACATCGAAGAAACAGTGTTTATTTATTTATTTGTTTGACGCCTCATGCTTCTTATCATTCGTTTCAGAAACTACCTTTTTACCATTAGAAAGTTAAAACTGATCATAATATTAAATCGACCAAGCAAAATGAGGTCAGTGCGGTGCGAGGCAAGAAACTTGCGACTTGCGGTTTCTTTGTGAATATTTTTCGCATCGTCAGCCAAAATATCAGAAATGGTTTATTTGTTTTGTAGTTCAACTTCTGACAAGTTAACCATCTTATTTAGAATACATTTTAAAACTGCTACGTGCCGAAATAATTTGGTTCTTGATTGACTTGCAAGGCTCAATGTGAAACTGCGCTCTTGCAATTCACATGAAGCAGCATTTAAAAGGGGATTTCTAGCGCAGTTTAAGCTTAGGAAACTATATGTATGCTATAATTGATATCAGGTTTAATTAATGATCGGAAATATGTTGTTTAAGTGTGGTTTTCCAGCGATTTTAGAAATGAATGTTGCCAGGGTATACTTTCCAGTTATTTGAACCCTGCACTTTAAATGCCTTTTAATATTCAGCTCTTTGTTACTGCTCACACAACCTCCATCAACCCCCACCTCCTACTGCAGGAAGAAATCACCCTATAACACTTCAGCGAAAACTCAAGAGGTGTCTATTGAGAAGTTGCATATTTGAAAATGGATTGAAATGTAAACAGGTTTTTACAGTTTTACATTTTTACCTTAATTACTTTATAAAGTTCTGTATTGATAAAGAATATATGAAGATATTGTCATGAAAACATTTAATTGTTTGTCATTTAAACGAGAGGTCATTACAGTGTTTTAATATGTAAAATGTAATATTAAATAATTGAATATGTTACATAAATCAGGAGCATTACGATTATAAAAAGCATATTTTGGCAAAGATGTTTCATTTATATTTGGAGTTTAGTTTCTTATCAGTGTTACGGCGTCTTACGTTTATTTGTCACCCTGCAGGTAAGACATTAATTCTAAACTCCGCTCTTTCAAAAAGCGAGACATACACACGTCTCACAGTCCCCATCCCCCATCAATTGAGAAGTGGAATCGGTTTTTAAAAGCCTGGAGCCTACTGACATGGAGAGAATTAAAACATTTCAATGCTTGTCATTTAAACGCAGTTCAATAATATTTCGTCACACTTTTATTTAATAATGATGAAACGGTCTATAAACTGCATATTTGGCAAATATGTTTTTTCATTCACGTCTTCACACGGGCCTCTGCTCTAGCTCATTAATAATAATCATTTGTTACATTTTTGCCTTGTTCAGTTTACGTTCTACGGTCCGTGTTCATTATAAGCACTACAAAAAATTGCACAAACCTAACCATTTTTTTTACTTTCCCATGGTATAACCCCTAAAACACGAAAAATTCCGAAAAACAACGTCGGACTAGCAAATCACGTGGTCTCACGAATTCAGCCGCTTCGCTTTTGAGACGCTCCTGGTATTGAGGACGGAACAACATCTCGCCGGTTAGCTTTAGTGAGACATGTATGAAACCAACATGTGTGGATGACTCAAAGCCGTGAATAAGCAGAAAGCCATAAATATTAGAACAACGTTTCAAAACGTTATATAAAACAAGTGTAAAGCCTGACAACTTCGTACCGACTACAGCGCATATGTTAAAATGATAAAACTGTTTACCAAAGAAGAACAATTTAAGATGTGTAAAAATATTTTTGGATATGTAAGTCAAAAAGTCTTGAGCAAAATTGTTTGTTAGCGCAAGATAAATGTTACATCCACGTTGTATATCGTAGTTTGGTATTAGGATTTAATAATTTGCTTTTAAGGTAAACCTGTTTATTGAGACAAATAGGGTATCATAGTAATTACAGGTGCTGGTCATATAATTAGAATGTCATCAAAAAGTTGATTTATTTCACTAATTCCATTCAAAAAGTGAAACTTGTATATTATATTCATTCATTACACACAGACTGATATATTTCAAATGTTTATTTCTTTTAATTTGATGATTATAACTGACAACTAATGAAAATCCCAAATTCAGTATCTCAGAAAATTAGAATATTACTTAAGACTAGGGCTGTCAACGTTAACGCGTTAACGCATGCGATTAATTTTTTCAAATTAATGCCTGAAAAATATTTAATGCAATTAACGCAGCATCCGTTTGTTTTGACATTCTTTGTCTAGCGTTACATTATGTAATCACGCTCTTATTCGTGTACAGGCTTTTAAACCACTTAAGCACGATTTTAAACAGTTGCTTTGACGCGTTCAATGAAGATAGACAGCTTCTAAACTGTGGGACGCGGCAAAACGCAACGCGAGGTCCAGTCTGGTGTAAACAGTCACGGGCTGAAGGCTGCGTCGGTGAATCTCTGTCAGACAGCGCATCCGTGTTAAGTTCTCTTTCGTGCTTGAATGGACTTTAGAGCTTTCTCCACTTCGTTATACAGCTGCAAACCTACAGTGCGCTGTGAGAGTTGCGGGTATTGAGGTCCGATTAAAGTCATTAATTTACGAAAGCCAGAACCTTCAGAAATATTTAGGGGTAGCATATCCTCAGCAATCATACGCAACATAGCATCTACAAATGCTTCATGTTGTGCTTGCAGAGTAGAATGACTATTGGAGCTGGACGGTGAAATGGAATGTGGGTAGAAGGAAGGACCGTTGGCTCTCGTGTCTTTTCCTGAAGCCTTCCTCATTTGGTTTATCATGGGCAATTGTTGTTCTTTGCTCTTTGACTGTAAATTAAAAACAAACTTTAAAATAACAAGGATTGATGAATTGGATTAAATGATCACACATTTAATCTACAGTAGGTAATCAACCAGAATGCTCTCTACCGCCGTGTTGAGTGCCGCCGTTGGGGAAGGGCGGCAGTTAAAAAACATATTTACATGTGAAACTAGTTCGCAAAATTTCAGCCAGTACTTTTTTGGACCGATACATAATTGGGTCAATACCAGAGTATCGATAAGCTTCATGACAAACGATACTGTTATCGATACTTGCGTTGTTTTATCTCTGTGTATTCGGGTGTTAAATGGCAAATTAGAGGAAGTTTGCTCGACGTATGTGTGATATCTAGGGCCATATGATTTCGGCGATGTATTTGTAATCTGCTTGTTTTGCGTGTTTATGAGTGAAAGAGTGGCATGGTTGCGCTTGTGGAGCTTTCAGCTTTTTTTTTGTAAACTGCAGTTCTAAAGCTCAGCTGTAATAAAGAAACTTAAAATGTTTAACATCTTTTCACATCATGTGTTTTTGCATCAAATTATAGAGTGTAGTATGATACCGGTGTCGATATTGATAAAATCTTAACGATACCCATCCCTAGACATAAAGATACACTTCTTTAACTGCATGTCCGCTATAAACCAGTGCTTCGGAAGTCATAATTTAGTTCACACTTCTCTAATAACCTGATGTGTGAACATACAGGTGCTGGTCATATAATTAGAATATCATCAAAAAGTTGATTTATTTCACTAATTCCATTCAGAAAGTGAAACTTGTATATTATATTCATTCATTACACACAGACTGATATATTTCAAATGTTTATTTCTTTTAATTTGGCACTGCTGCTGACCAACTTTATGGAGATGCAGATTTCATTTTCCAACAGGACTTGGCACCTGCACACAGTGCCAAAGCTACCAGTACCTGGTTTAAGGACCATGGTATCCCTGTTCTTAATTGGCCAGCAAACTCGCCTGACCTTAACCCCATAGAAAATCTATGGGGTATTGTGAAGAGGAAGATGCGATATGCCAGACCCAACAATGCAGAAGAGCTGAAGGCCACTATCAGAGCAACCTGGGCTCTCATAACACCTGAGCAGTGCCACAGACTGATCGACTCCATGCCACGCCGCATTGCTGCAGTAATTCAGGCAAAAGGAGCCCCAACTAAGTATTGAGTGCTGTACATGCTCATACTTTTCATGTTCATACTTTTCAGTTGGCCAAGATTTCTAAAAATCCTTTCTTTGTATTGGTCTTAAGTAGTGCTGTCAATCGATTAAAAAAATTAATCGGATTAATCACACATTTTCTGTGATTAATCACGATTAATCACACATAACAATAATATTTTAAAATATACTTTTACATTTGAATAATTTCACATTTAATCTTCAAATTGATGTAGAAACAACATATTTCTTTAACAGCGTCATTTTATGAATGAAAGAAAACATTTTGATATTAGTACTGTAACTGATGTCTCTATTAAATTGATTATTTTAACATTAATTATAGCCATTCAACAATATAATTGAGAGCTATCATGAAATATACAGAAATTGAAGGAAGTTCTCAAACACTTTACAGTCTTTAATGCTAAATTATAAATTAAATGCAGAAGAATTCTCATTAAAGCTACAAAATCACATTGATTTCTTCTTTTATTTTGTTCTTTGATTAACATTAGTGACAGGAGTCACAGCAGCACGTTTAAGAACGTGGCCCCTTTAAGAGCTGTCTCAGTACGCAGATCTGACCGTCACCGCACTCCCATTTTCACAACTCTTTGCATTCATTTAAGATTTTATTTTACACTTTGAAGTCTTGCTTAAGAAAATGCTAGACAAAACGGGCTTTCTGACATAATCTTGTATGGTTTTANCATTTACACACAGAAACAAGATTTTATAGTGTTGCTAATAGCTGATGTCAGTAAGCACGCTATTTAGGGCGCAGACCAAAGAAACGACGCGCTGTCACTTTCAGCCGAACCAACCCAAATAGACGAGAACGATGTATGTGGTCGCTTTTGATCATAGGAACTTCGGCCTACTTATGTGATTATTTTATGTGTCTGTGACATGAATAAACAAATGATGTGTTTAAAAACACCGTTAGAGTCTCTGTGTGTATGCGCGCGCTAGTGAAACCCGCCACAGCTCACAGGAGGTGGACTTAGGAGGATGGGGGCCCCTGGGCTTGAGTTGTTTTCGGGGCCCCCGTACTATTTAAAATCATATGTTTGTTAGCATTAGTAAATGTTTTTTTCTCCAATGACCAACAATGACACTTGTTCATTGGTTTACACGTTTATAATGCTTGTTTTGACAGTGGGGGCCACAAGTGGTGCATTTATAGCATGTAGGAAGTTTCAAACATACTTAAATGTAAAATCCAATCAACATTACAATATCAAGGGGACTACAGTTTTTGACATAATCATACAGCCCTACCATTATGTATATTAAAATTAAATTTATTGATTCATAATAAGAAAACTACTAAAAAGGAACAAATGTGTGTTTTGCCTGTATTTCTGGAGGATCTTGAGATCCCTGCATTAACATGAAACCAACATTGAACAATACAGTCAGCATTTATTAATCTTGTTTATTATATACAGGTGCTGGTCATATAATTAGAATATCATCAAAAAGTTGATTTATTTCACTAATTCCATTCAAAAAGTGAAACTTGTATATTATATTCATTCATTACACACAGACTGATATATTTCAAATGTTTATTTCTTTTAATTTGATGATTATAACTGACAACTAATGAAAATCCCAAATTCAGTATCTCAGAAAATTAGAATATTACTTAAGACCAATACAAAGAAAGGATTTTTAGAAATCTTGGCCAACTGAAAAGTATGAACATGAAAAGTATGAGCATGTACAGCACTCAATACTTAGTTGGGGCTCCTTTTGCCTGAATTACTGCAGCAATGCGGCGTGGCATGGAGTCGATCAGTCTGTGGCACTGCTCAGGTGTTATGAGAGCCCAGGTTGCTCTGATAGTGGCCTTCAGCTCTTCTGCATTGTTGGGTCTGGCATATCGCATCTTCCTCTTCACAATACCCCATAGATTTTCTATGGGGTTAAGGTCAGGCGAGTTTGCTGGCCAATTAAGAACAGGGATACCATGGTCTTTAAACCAGGTACTGGTAGCTTTGGCACTGTGTGCAGGTGCCAAGTCCTGTTGGAAAATGAAATCTGCATCTCCATAAAGTTGGTCAGCAGCAGTGCCAAATTAAAAGAAATAAACATTTGAAATATATCAGTCTGTGTGTAATGAATGAATATAATATACAAGTTTCACTTTCTGAATGGAATTAGTGAAATAAATCAACTTTTTGATGATATTCTAATTATATGACCAGCACCTGTATGTTCACACATCAGGTTATTAGAGAAGTGTGAACTAAATTATGACTTCCGAAGCACTGGTTTATAGCGGACATGCAGTTAAAGAAGTGTATCTTTATGTCTAGGGATGGGTATCGTTAAGATTTTATCAATATCGACACCGGTATCATACTACACTCTATAATTTGATGCAAAAACACATGATGTGAAAAGATGTTAAACATTTTAAGTTTCTTTATTACAGCTGAGCTTTAGAACTGCAGTTTACAAAAAAAAAGCTGAAAGCTCCACAAGCGCAACCATGCCACTCTTTCACTCATAAACACGCAAAACAAGCAGATTACAAATACATCGCCGAAATCATATGGCCCTAGATATCACACATACGTCGAGCAAACTTCCTCTAATTTGCCATTTAACACCCGAATACACAGAGATAAAACAACGCAAGTATCGATAACAGTATCGTTTGTCATGAAGCTTATCGATACTCTGGTATTGACCCAATTATGTATCGGTCCAAAAAAGTACTGGCTGAAATTTTGCGAACTAGTTTCACATGTAAATATGTTTTTTAACTGCCGCCCTTCCCCAACGGCGGCACTCAACACGGCGGTAGAGAGCATTCTGGTTGATTACCTACTGTAGATTAAATGTGTGATCATTTAATCCAATTCATCAATCCTTGTTATTTTAAAGTTTGTTTTTAATTTACAGTCAAAGAGCAAAGAACAACAATTGCCCATGATAAACCAAATGAGGAAGGCTTCAGGAAAAGACACGAGAGCCAACGGTCCTTCCTTCTACCCACATTCCATTTCACCGTCCAGCTCCAATAGTCATTCTACTCTGCAAGCACAACATGAAGCATTTGTAGATGCTATGTTGCGTATGATTGCTGAGGATATGCTACCCCTAAATATTTCTGAAGGTTCTGGCTTTCGTAAATTAATGACTTTAATCGGACCTCAATACCCGCAACTCTCACAGCGCACTGTAGGTTTGCAGCTGTATAACGAAGTGGAGAAAGCTCTAAAGCCACAGATAATTCAGCATCTTAAGAACTGTGTATCTTTGAGTGGGGGGCAGAATGTTGTTCACCTCACTGCAGATGTATGGGCCAGTGAATATGCAGAGCCACTTCTTGTTGTTCAGGTGCATTTTCTTGATGATGATTGGAACATTCATAGGCCTACTGTAGCCTTTCGCCATTTGCAGTGTAAAAAGCTTATGGCCAATATTGGAGGTGAACTTGAGTCAGTTCTCTTAAGCTATGGGGTGTTCTCCCATAACATTGGTTACAGTATTATCCATGAAGCCAAGAACACCATTGCTACACATGATGTTTTCTGTGACTATAAGAGTATGTGTTCTGAACAGAGTGATTTGAATGAAGATGAAGTATTGGATTTTCTTGATGATCAAGTTGCGATAGATGATCTCTCTCTGGTTGAAATTTCCTCTAGCAAACGTCTGGACTGTATCACGACCCTGCTGCATTGTGTAATTAAAGAGGCACTAAAGAAATCCAGCGCTGTTGAGCGCATACTCTTTGAGCTACAAAGTGTGGTGTCATTTTTTCGGCGCAGCGACTACTGGAATGAGGTTCTGAAAAAGTGCAGTCTCTCACTAACTAATGCTTACAGCTCAAGCAGCATCACCTGGAATTCAACGATTATCATTGTCCGTGAAATGATGCAGGAGTCAGTTTGGCCATTGGTGATGAGCCTGCTGAATCGGGCTCGCACAGGGGCAAAAGACTGCTCCATTTGTCCACCAGTGGTACAAGTTACTCGTGAGCAAGTAGTGGACTTTGTTGGCTTACTAGAGCCTTTTGAAGAGGCTGTCCAGGTACTTCAGGAAGATGATATCACTTTGTCCCTCATCATTCCATCTATCATTGGACTTGATAAAACTCTTGAGACCAAGAGCACAAAGTTGAGCTATTTTTGCTCAGCCCTCCGTTCTGGTCTTCGCGCTTACTTCCAACCTTTGATTTTTCAAAACGATTTGATAGTAGCCACCATGCTGGACCCACGAATCAAGCTCCAACCCTTCAGCTTCGGAAAGGAAAAATTCAGCAGCACCACACTGTTTACTCCTTCCAAAATTCGTGCCTGTTCAGTTGTAGAATCTGCATTGAGTAAAACTGAAACATTTACCTTAGCAGAGACGAGCTGTGTTAAAGCAGATGATAATGATGTGCTGCCAAATAAAAAGCCAAAGAAAGAGTCTGAGCTAGATCTCTACCTATCTGAGCCCTTGTTGAAGGGAGATGCTTGCATCCAGGTGTTTTGGAGGGAAGCCACCCGTTTCCCCCAGCTACAAAGCATTTGTCGCAAACTGTTGGCTGTCCCAGCATCTTCAGGAGGATTGAAAAGACTGTTTCCTTTAGCGTACTGTGTTGTACGGGCTCAAAGAAGCAGACTGACGCAACACACGACAGAACGACTTCTACTTTACAGAGAGTATCTGAAAAAGTGCACTGTGGAGTAAACTCTTGTGCAAGTCAGTTTGTGTGTGCATGTGAAATTGTTTTGTTGTTGTTTTTTTCTTTCAAAATTGAGAATGACATAAGTCTTTCAGTTTAATAAACGCAACTAAAGGGAAATCATGATTTGGTGAATTGTTTGAGTGTTCTACATTAAATTGCACGATACATCAATGTTAGAAAAGTGGAGCGATACCCTGCTGTTAAAAATGGTACTATTTCTCGTTTAATTGGTATCAATACTTTAAGGGTGTGTTTACATATGGCATGTTAGATTCTATTAAAAAAAACTGGTGCGATTGCTCGGTTAGTGTGGTTTATTAAAATGTGAACGCTGCCATCTGAACCCTTTTGCACAACAAACAAGCGGACAGACCATTGAATAGATTGGCCTCGGTCCGCTTTCAAATGTGATCAAGTGATTTGGTAAAATAAATGTAGTGTTTATTAGAGCTGTAACGTGCGTGTAACGGAGAAATTCCTGGCGCTGTTTTGACTGCTTTAAACGCTTCTTTGTGAGTTATCTGCTTGATAAAATACCATCTTATGTGCACACATACATGAAGCACGTAACCCAGCACACAGTATTGATTTGGATGTCTGATAAGTTCTGTAACTAAATATATATCATAAAAGCTGTCCAATCATGCTGCGACTTTACACTCCTAGGTTCGGTATCTTTAGGATCACTGTTAAAATGCCAGTGGGAACGCTAAGTGAATCAGGACTACATTTATTTTTTATTTTTTGGTCTGGACCAAAATAACAAAGAGAACCGAACTACAAATATGAACACACCCTAAGAACGCACATGTTTTAGAGCTGTATTTACTGAAATGCTTGTCAACGAAGCAAATGCATTCTTTTGGCATTATTTCACTTTTGTAACAGAGTTAAAGCAAGCATGCGGCAAAGTAAAGTCCATCTGTACAAAATCTTCACTGACCAAAGCATTTCAATTCAATTTTATTTATATAGCGCTTTTCACAATGTGCATTGTTCCAAAGCAGCTGGTAACACTTTACAATAAGGTGCTATTAGTTAACATGAGTAAATGCATTAGTAAACATCAACTAACAATGAACAACACCGGAATACATCATTACTTAATGTTTGTTCTTGTTAACTTGTACATCTACTAATGCATTTATTACCCTGAATAGCTTCATTAGTTAACATTAGTAAATGCATTAGTAAACATCAACTAACAATGAACAACACCAGAATACATCATTACTTAATGTTTGTTCATGTTAACTTGTACATCTACTAATGCATTTATTACCCTGAATAGCTTCATTAGTTAACTTAGTAAATGCATTAGTAAACATCAACTAACAATACACTAATGCACATAACCTCAGTAGCTAAATTTGTTAACGTTAGTTAATGGCTTCATTAACAGCACCTAATGATTAACAACATCTGTCTACTGCACTACTTAAAGTTTGTTCACAATTTAATGCCGCTTATCAAAACTATTAATTATATTAATTAATAGTTAGCTCAATTGGAACCAAGCACACAGATTTATTTTACTGTACATCCTTTACATTGTGTGTGAATTGCATCTACGCTAATAACAGCTCTTTGTCACAGACTAGCTCCAACCCAACCCGATGTTCTGGATGTTATTCCATGCACTGTTGGGGACACCAGAGGTCAACGGACCCAGCCTCACACAGCCTGAGTCGCATCCTGAGACACATGATGCCAACAAACTTAACTCTATGTACTTTATATTTATTTTATCTGCTTTATTTGTTTTTTTTTATTCATTTGTGTGAAGCTGCTTTGCAACAATGCGAAATTGTGAGAAGCACGATAGAAAGAAAATCATATTGAAAGTTTATATCAAATATACTGTATGTTAGAGTATAAAAGTAAATAAGTAATACCTAAAGGTTACCTCCAACTCACTGTATTTAAAGAAATGTACAAATGATTCTTGCATAGACCTTATAATCCTTATTAACTAATGAATATATTGTGATCTTTTCCTACCTTATTGGAAACCATTTGAACATCAATTCATGTGTTAGTAATATCAGTAAGCACTTTACTTATATTTCTTACATGTAATAAAGTACTTCTTAAGACTGATATGTGCACCTTATTGTAAAGTGTAACCTTTTCGACATTACATAATAAGTTACTAATGTTTAATAGCTCTTCACTTACATGACTTCCCTGTAGTAAAGCAGTTATGGCTGGGAACTGTGAACCTTATTGTAAAGTGTGCACTATTTCAACATTAACTAATGCTAAATTAACATTTTTAGGTTCTCTATTAACATTACAAAGCAGTCATTACCTATATTTCTGACATTATACCTTTGAAAGAAACATGTACATCATTAACACTTGCAGCACCTTTATTACATTAAAGAACAATCAACATTAGCAAAAAAAAAATGCTAAAATGTACTGTAACAATTTAAACCTCTTTTCATACAAATAAACAAGTGCCAAACATCAGCAAACGATTGAGGAACAAGATAGAACAAGACTCTCTTGTGCTTAATCTTTTTTTATGGAAGAAGCATCCCATCATTTTTCATAGTGTGTATTTTGTGGGCATGTTCTCAT